>NW_004797641.1:654841-656300 GCF_000002075.1 Aplysia californica | reverse complement strand
GAGAGAGAGAGAGATCTAGCTACCCCACAAGAGACGTGTACTTGTAAAATAACAAAACAAGACGCTATTTTTTTTAAAGCACCCAAGCATGGATATTCCAGCTCTTCCAGATAGTATGAAATCTAAATATAGCCCGGATCTGTGTAACCTTTATCGCGCGTTTTACGTTTGATAATTATTCATCGAAACAGCTACGTGTCCTTCTATCACTGGTTATTTATTTTCTATATTAGGAAACTCGTCATTGTTTGGACATCGGAGAAAATGATGAAATGGACCTGTTACCCCCCGCCTCAGTCAATGGTGTGGTCGACGCCAGAGACGTATTATTGGTCAAAGCCACAGAGATGGGTGAATGGACATAGTGGTTAATACCAGAAAGTGCGCCATTGATTTCGCGGGGGAAAAAAAAGCTATCCGCCATTATATTGTTTATGTACAGGCAAAGAGGGTGGTGTTGTTGGCTGTGTTCATTTCTGTTCTAACATAATTATTATAACAATTCTATTCTAGAGTTAAGATGCTTCACATCTGATTTTGTTTTGGGATAAAAATGAGTAAAATTAACGATTTTAGAGCACTGTTTGTTCTAATACATGTAACATGGACATTTTAATCAGTTAATTAAATACGTTCCCTTAAATGTCGCAATAACTCTCTAGCAGTGTCAGGCACTGTGTGTGTGTGTGTGCATATGTGTGTGTATGTGTGTGTGTGCGTGTGTGTGTGTGTGTGTGTGTGTGAAGGAAGGGGGTGGGAGAGGAAGAGAGAGAGAGAGAGTCATGTGAATGATGGCCGGTCAGTTCTTTAAACCACAAGCCGCCACTGATCGTATCCATACGACGTGGAGAACTCTGTGCCACCACTTTCCAAAGAGGAAATTTACACGTTAATCCGATCCGTGCGCTTTGCATAGCAGTGTGTTAAAATGATTTTTTGAAAAATACTTAAAATTTCAAAGAGATCTTCGCTCTAGAAGTACATGTATTCTTTTATGTGAAGAATACAACCCCCGGAGGTACTAAATGACCCCAGGGCGTACGAATATGGTTAAAGGTCATAAGTTAAGCTTTGTAGAATCTAGTGGAGTCGCGAAAGTAATTTCTAAAACCGGAACTAATGTTCATGCTGATAAGCTTAAGTGCAAAGAAAATATAAGATGAGACAGCGCGGCAGTGACGCGAAGCTTTTGCTTGTAGAAAGACCTCTTCAGTCTTTAGCAACGCCTCCTTCCACTTGCATTGTGCAGGTCCATCACGCCGGTGGCGTTTCATAATAAATGTCATACGTGTTCAACTAGTTCAAGAAAGGCTGAACAGTTCGTTATCAGTTATTTCGTTTTGGTTATTTATTTATTTTTTTATAATTTTTTTTAAGGGGGAGTGAGAAGGTGGGAGGGTAAAGTGTGGATTTTGGGAAGTATAGTCGTGAATAATTTGACTTGTATGGAAAACATCAT
>NW_004797641.1:651770-653108 GCF_000002075.1 Aplysia californica | reverse complement strand
CCACACACACACACACACCACAATCAAAACAAACACTAAATTCTCTTACTACTTTTTTCCGTATTTAGTTTCATTTGTTAAATTGGGGGCAAAGTCCTGAAGAAGGAACACACACTGAAGTACTTGGGCATCACATGATCGCACCCTCTCTGGCAAAGCATCACGAGAACAATCTCCAGGGCGAGAAAAGGCCTAACAGTCCTCAAGACGATGGCCAGAGCTAGGATGAGCGAAAAAATCCTTGTCATCCTCTACCAGACTCTGTTTTAGAGTACGGGCTTGGACTCTTGACCCTAGGAAAGGCGCAACTGCAACGCCTAGAGGTGTTACAAAATGAAGGAATGAGGGCAATCCTGGTGTGCACACGAGACACCTCAGCTGAAATAATAAGATAGCCTACCCCCTTGTGCAGACGAGAGGCACAAATTTGCACAAGTCCAAGCCTTTTCACGAGTCAGCTTAGACGAGACGAACTCCCAACATGAGAAAGTGGGACGGCAGATGATATCAAGACTAAAGAGAGGCACAGAATGGATGACTCAAGCCACGAACATCATCAGTGAGTGGTGCTAGATACAAGACATCAGGAGAGGCAGGGAGAGGGTCGAGGTCGAAGATGCGCTCGGAGAGTACACAACGGTGAAGGCAACATTGGGTAGAGAATGTCACAACTGGCCGTTTGGAGCTACAAACGCTGAAATTGAGACCCTGGTAGAAGAGCATAACGAACGTGGAGATTCTGTGATCTTCACGGGTGGATCAGTCAACAGAGGAGTCAAATCGGGCTGGACCTTCAGTGTTAGAGTTGATGAGGTAGTTGTGAAAGAGCAAAGCGGAGCAACTGCACTGACAACATCCAGTATGTGTATGGAGATAGAGGCCATTATAAGTGAGGCTCTACTCTGGATCAAGAACACAAGTCATCAGCGAGCAGTAATTACATGTATTACTGACTCTACTCTATGAGCACACTACGAAAGGTACACAAAGGGATGCTGTATGCCGACTGGAAGGCTACGATCAGGGAGAGCAGCCTGGAAAGAGTGGCCTGGATCTTCTGCCCGGGCCACACAGGGGTAACCGGTAACGAGAGAGCAGACAAGCTGGCTGGAGAAGCAAAAGTGTGAGGGAATTTGACACTAGACCCACCAACCGTTCTTACCGCTTTAAAGGGAACATTTGAAGAAGAATAGAGCAGATTTAAGGAGAACGGGATTCAAAGAGGAGAAGGGAAACACAGCCACCAGTGCGACCAGTTCGACGGATCTCCAACCAGATTAAGATGGAGACTGTAAGCAGACAGACTCTGGGATAGATCACGAAGAAGGGACCGAGGGG
>NW_004797641.1:646985-648268 GCF_000002075.1 Aplysia californica | reverse complement strand
CCATCACCACCACCACCACCACCACCAACAACAACAACAACAACAACGACAGCAACAACAACAACAAAACCACCACCACCATCACCACCACCACCACCACCACCAACAACAACAACAACAACAACGACAGCAACAACAACAACAAAACCACCACCACCATCACCACCACCACCACCACCACCAACAACAACAACAACAACAACAACAACAACAACGACAGCAACAACAACGACAGCAACAGAAGCTTCCTGGGAAGAAGCAACAAAAATCATAATAGCAGCATTTACAGGTGTAATAGCAGCAGAAAAAAGAGAAAATGCAGCAGTAATAGCAACAACAGAAATTGCAGCAGTAACAGCGGCAACAGAAGAAGTAGCAGCAGCAGCAGCAGTAGCAGTAACACACACAAAAAAGCAGCAGTAACAGCAGCAGCAGAAGCAGCAATTACAGTAGCAACAGAAGAAGCAGCAGTAGCAGCAACAGCAGCAGCAAAGAGTCAACGATTCTTCACATCCCCTTTATTATCATCGACCGACATTTTTTGTTGTTATCTAAACCAGTGTTTGTCAACCTTTGTATAACAAGCGCTTTCTCTTGGCACTTTTAATGAATTAAGTAATAAGAGGCCAATGATTTCGTACCACCCACCAACATGTTTTTTCCAAACAAGGCATACTAATTTAGTGACACCCGTCATGCATCAACTTCAGGCAATGAAAGGCTAGATCAAGGTAACCAAATTTGCAACAAAATTGATAACAGTATTGTCATCTCGCTTCTTAGTCTTCTATTTCTGTGAATCAACATATTTATTTACAGTTACTAAAACAAACAATTTGAGAGCAATATATCAACTGCAGATTCAAAAGTTCTAAATTGTCCATAGTTAAAAGAAGGAATACATATCAAATAGGATATTTTTCTCGTCTTATTTAGCCAGAATAACCTGTTTAATACCTTCTAACTAGAGAGATGGGGGGCTCTCGTGGCCTAGAGGTTAAGGTGTTGGCCTCTCATTCAAAAGGTCCCGGGTTCGAATCCGGGTAGCGACCGAAAAAAAATTCTTATCTAAATTTGTCTTATTTCACCTCATTTCCTTCTCTCTTGCAATGTTCTGTCGTCTGCTTTCGTCTCTTCTTTCTGCCCCCACCCCTTCACCTCCTTTGCCCCTTCCTCTGGGCTCCTGATTCTTTCTGCAGCCTTTCTACTGCTACTCCTTCGTCTTCTTCTTCTGCTTCTTCTTCTTCCACACCCCTGATCTTCTGGTAGGAAAGATCTACACC
>NW_004797641.1:645600-646503 GCF_000002075.1 Aplysia californica | reverse complement strand
CTTGGTGGTCTAAAATCGATAAGAGTAGGCTTCGGCCGCCACCCGGGCAAAATTCAAAATTTTCTACTAACTGAAAATATTAGGTGTGTCTCACGCGCTCATATGACCTTATGCAGTTGCGAGCGCCGTAAAACACTTTACAAAAACAAAAACAAAAACAAAAACTAGAGAGATGTACTAGCACTAGTGAAAAAAGCCCTCTGGAGAAGGAAAGGAAGAAAAGAGAGCTGAAACCTCAAGCTTCGGCAAGTCCACTGAAGTTGCCTCCTCACTGAAAGACTCTCAGGTTAGAAATGAAGACTACAAGGGGAAAACAACGTTAGACACAAACTGAAAATCGTGAGGGTACCACTTTTGAACGCCTGTTGACTCATGAGTCATAACTGTATTTCTGTTCAACTGTTGGTTGATTATTGTTGTTAGATTTCCCATTCAACAACACTTAACAATAAACCACCAGTCAAACAAATTTGAAGTTAAGAGTCCACAAGCTTTTACAATTGGCAATCTCACAATTTCCAGTTTGTGTCTAGATCTACAGTCGCTTTTCCCCTGTACTCTTCAAATGTAAATCTGTGGTTCTGAGTACTTCGCTTCACGTGTTCTGAGATTTCAGGACTCAAACCGACCGTGACTTCTGGCGGGCCTAATTGTGATGGTGGAGAACCCAAGAGATCTTTATCTAGATCTAGACGCTAAATGAGGCTGTTGTTTGAGGCGTGAATTTCACAGCTTGAGAGGAGGGTGGGTCGCCATGTGTTGTTGTTGTTGTTGTTGTTGTTGTTGTTGTTGTTGTTGTTGTTGATGATGCTGTAGTTGTAGTTGCTATTGTTGTAGCTATTATTATTGTAGCAGCAGCTGCAGCAGCAGCAGCAGTAGTAGTAGTAGTAGTAGTAGTAGTAG
>NW_004797641.1:639754-642382 GCF_000002075.1 Aplysia californica | reverse complement strand
ACACACACACACACACACACACACACACACACACATCAACATCCACACACATACATACATGCCAGATATAGAAGAGCCGAATGTCTGTCAACATGTATATCAACTCGCTCCACCTTGGGCTTGCTTACCTGAGACTGTTTGTTTTGGGCAGGAAATTAATAACACGTGAAGCGAATAATTCGATATGGTCTCGCTGACATAAAGGTCCACGGTTGTGACTGCTTTTTCAAAACACCCGGAGCCTGCTAGATCTAGTGACAAAACCACTCACATGACTTGGCCCTCACTCAAGGAAAGAATACGACATATGGATAAGTGCGCATGAGCGAAAGATTGTTTTTGACATCTGCTGTCAATGATTTGTTTGCTTGAGGGTGAAAGAGAAGGAGAACTGAAGCAGACGTCATTTTGATGAATTCTATTTTATAGTTTCGTAATGTTGTTCCCTTTGTTATTTTATGTGAAGTCTATTTCATATTTTCGTAATGCTGCTCTTGTCGTTATTTTATGTGTTTTGAATTTTAGGAGTGCTTTCCACAGAGTTGTCTATACCCAAGGCTGTACACTCTTACTTAATTCCGGTTCACCATAGAGCGCACAATTTGATTCTGGAACTAAATGAAAGGCTAGGGGAGAAAGGTTTGCAGTCGCACTCGACTGTATCGAGAGTGTTTTTTTTTCCTTTCAGTGGGACATCCATGGTGCGCACTGACACATCCTAGCTTATAGTAGAAAGCTACGAGCGACTATAACAGTGCCCAGTCTAGGATATCATAATTCAAGTCTTTGATGTTTTCGTCATTTCGTTTTGTTTTGTTTTTGTTACTTCTTGGGCACGAGTCAAGAAGTTGTTTCAATCCTTCTTACGTCATGAATTCTTCATTCTGACGTCTGTGGTGTAAAGTGGTTAGGCGCATAGCCATCGCACGCAGGAAACCCGAATTCGAGTCCTGTGTTTGGACAATTTTTATCGAGCAATTACGTCTTTCTACAGAAACGTTGTATCCCTCTCAACCTGGGATGGCTGTCGCCGCCCGCTTCCTAAATGATCTAAACTGTGTCGATGGGGGCATAAAAAAAACCGAGAGTAAAAACAAAACGAGTTCTGCTCACTTGTTTTAGTTCGTCTTCATCCAAACGTACCTGTAGCGTCGGTGGACAAGTGGTTAGGCTACCGGATCCGCAATCGTGAGGTTGCGGGTTCGGGGGTTCGAGCCTCAGTTCGGTCAGACGTTGTGTCCTTGTGAAAGGCACTTTAACGAAATTCCCATTTGGCTCGGTCCATTCGGAGATGGACGTTAACTCGGAGGTCTCACCTCTTAAATAACTAATAGTGTTGATAGAGGCATTAGATCCCTACCATTACCAAACTTTACTCTCATGAGCTGAGCACTATCTTGTTATTGACTCCAGTTTCAGACTTTTATGAGTTTTGTCACAGCTGTGAAGACGTTTGAAAAAAAGTTAACTTACCTGACGTTTTTTGTTACTATTAGTAGAGGTTTAACTCTTACATTACTTTGAGTTAAAAAATAATTACATGTGGGTGCTTTTACCAACTCAATTTAGATCGTTTAGGAAGCGGGCCTGCCTATCAAGGCCAACCCAGGTTGAGAGGGATACAACATTGAACATTCCAACAGAAAAACCGAGAAACTCGCTAACAATTTTCTACACACTCGGGGATTGAAATGGGGTCTCCTACATGCGACAGTGAATCGCCTATACGCTACACCACAGACGCCCGAGAAAAATCGGAACTTGCTTGACCACTGAATTTAGTATGGGATTTTCTTCCTTTTGTATCAAACGCATCAACCCGTAGAAACGACATGGCAGATGTAACTTCCAGGAAAATATCCATCTCAAGAGGAACGGAGCTGTGTCGCAAAATACCCCCCCCCCCCCCCACCACCACCAACCACCACCACCACCACCTACTACCAACAAATAAAATAATAAATAAAGCAAAACACAAAACTACAACAACAACAACAACAACTCCCCCCAACAAAAACAAAAAATCAACAAAAAACACCAAAACAAAACAAACAAACAAAACCCCCAATTCTTTGAGCTAGATCTATATTTCGTCCAACACAATAAGATTAAAGCATTTTTGTGGATGACTTTTGATTCCATTTATTTGAGCTTTGAGATTTTAAACTCTAAAGTTTAAAAACTCTCCATCTGGGATTCGAACTTGAGTCTCCCCCTCCGTGTTCCAGCATGGTGGCAACAGAGGTAACCGCTCACCTCTTTTGTCATAGATGGGCACGTCTGTTCATTTCCTTCTCTTAATCACCTTCACCTTCACCTATCCCGTAGACCGGATGTCCATCGGGGGCGCTTTTTAGAGATTTGGCCACCAGCTTCCCCCACTCCTTCCGGTCTTCAGCTTTTCTGAGCGTGTCTTTGAGTTCCAGGCCTGACCATTCCTTTATGTTGTCCTCCCAATATTTTTGATCCGTTGTTTGACTTCATCATTTGTGATGTGATCTTTGTTTGAGATACCAAGGATTTTTCGGAAGCTTCTTATCTCCACAGCTTTGACCCTTTTATCAAGGTCTGCATTCAGGGTTGTACATGCGTACAAAAATACTGATATAACCAGGGAACACACCAGTC
>NW_004797641.1:635940-639654 GCF_000002075.1 Aplysia californica | reverse complement strand
GCTGAAGTTTGCACTATTCTGGAGATTATTTCTGGTTTTGATCCCTTGTGCGTCACCATTGCACCTAAGTATTCGAAGCTGCTTACGGTCTCAAGCCTCTGGTTGTTGACCTGGATGCCCACTGTGATGTTCTTGCTGCTGCTGTTAGACATCAGTTTGGTCTTCTCAGCGCTGATTTCCATGCAGTAGGCTGTGGAGGTCTTTTCAAGACGGTCTATTAAGCTGACTAATTGTCTATTCCAGCTGATTTCCCTTTCTATAGTGATGAGACTGCTGCCACTATCTGTTTTCTTAAGATACTGCTTTTGTCATTATCTCGTGATTAATTGGGAGACATTGAGCACTCTTAGATTTTGTGGGTGTACATTTCAGAGCAATATTCTGTCCACCGGTTCTGAAGTTCTTGTTCCCCCGTTAAACATTTCCTTTCTTTACTTTGTATTGGTGGGGTCCGTCCTTTTTTGGTATTTATGATATCTTTGATGATTTGATAAGCCCTTTAAAATTTTTTTTTAAATATTTTTTTTTACTGTTGTTTTGATTCAGTCTGTCTTCTATTTCTTCACACTGTTCTCCAATTGACTTCTCCCTAGCTCCTCTCATTCTCTTTTTCACTTGCTGATTCGTCTCTCTGTATTCTTTTACTCCATTTGTTTCCTTTTTCTTGTTCTTCGGAGCTCTTCGTTTGTCACATAGGTCAAGAATGTTGTCTATGACCCAAGGCTACTTTTTCACGCGATGTTTCCCAAAGGAGCTCGTTTGCTGTTTCTGTCATGGCGGTGTTGAAGGTGTTTGTCAGGGAGTCAACTTCTGTTTCATCTGGATTTGGCGCTAGGAGTGGAACAAACTTTCCTCCTACGTTTGCTTGAAAACATTCTAATATGGTTGGGTCTTTGTGTATTTCAATGTTGAACTTGTGTTGCCTTGTTTCCTGCATTTTTAAAGACGCAATGAGAATGCCATCTTGACAATCACTGAATAACACACCTTATTTTGTTGAAATATTGAAATCTTGAAAACCTCATCTTGTCTTATTACCCACGATCGGGTCTACTCTAGCATACATTGCTTCAGGTATACAGTTACTGGCGTCTATGGTGTAGCGGTTAGGCGCTTCTCTGTCACCACCTGAGATCCAAGTTCGTTTCCCGAGTGGAGCGAATCTTTATCTGATGTCTCGGTCTTTTTGCTCATGTGTTGTATCTTTTTCAGCCTGGGTTGACTCTGATAGGCAGGTCAGAACCCCGCCTCCTAAATGATCTAAATTGTGTGTATGTGGGCGTCAAAATACTTACCTCGAAAAAAAAAAAGATCATTTGTCTGAATCTTGCACTCTAGCAAACTGACGTCACATCTCTTACCAGCAGTCTGGTTAATTAAATTTTTTTTTTTGGGGGGGTGGTTGGCGTTTGCCTCTTCAACTCTTCAAGGTGTCGTATTCTGAACTGTCATTTCCATGTGAGGGAAGGGATGAGCTTATTTTTTGTTGGTTTGTTTTACGTTGTTCGCAAGTGCGTAAGGTAATATGAGCGCGTATTGTGCTCTGACAACAAGAAAACAATTGTGTGTCGATGGGGAATGTGTATTGACTCAAATCTTGCTTTAACCTAGATGAACAATGTGTGCCCCTCTCTCTCTCTCTCTCTCTCTCTCTCTCTCTCTCTCTCTCTCTCTCTCTCTTCCCCCCCCTCCTTCTTTCTCAGTCTTCCAAAATGCTATCAAGCATTTTTGGTGCATTTTGCTGAGTTTGCATTCTCTAACATTCAGTGAGTAATGAGTCATCTGTACTAGAAAGAGAAAGAAAGAGCGTTCATAAAAGAAAGATCACCTGAGCACTTTGTTGCACCGTTGTATTTTTCCCTAGTGAACGCACTGTTGTATGCGCGCTTATTGGACGCGGACAGTATAAATCGCGGCATCAAAGTCCTGCACGTTTGCCCTTTATCCTGGAACCTAGAGGGGGATGAACAGCTTGATCCGAATTTCAAAAACAAATTATGGAGCATCGTCTTACGGGGAGGCTAGACCTTGTTATTCTACACGAAGATAGCCGAAGGTTGTGAAAATAGCAAGGGCCAGGATTTGCCTTGTGTTCTCTCCTAATACCTTCAACTCATCTTGGCAAGCTGGCCCACACGAGAGATATTCTCTTTTTTTCTTCAGGGAGGAAGATAAGACAAAAGAAACAGACAGAAATAGAGATAAAGCGTAGGGACGTATGGACAAACCCACAAACAACAAATTCACAGATCCCGTTTTTTTCCTTCTATTATCTCTCTCTCTCTCTCTCTCTCTCTCTCTCTCTCTCTCTCTCTCTCTCTCTCTCTCTCTCTCTCTCTCTCTCTCTCTCCCCCCAGCCTTTTTAAAAAAACACCAATCCTTAAATCAGGATATCGCACCTGAAGTTTTGTCAATAAATGTCGGGGGCTATATATACCACCAGAAAGGTGAAGAACATTTCCCCTGATCTTGTGATATGCGAGAAGAGACCTTTCACAAACGCATGTCTTAGAAGATAAACGATGTTAGAATGGTTATGATTGCTCGAGTATTTGGAGAAAAACCACCTTTTTATGACCATAACACAGTGGAGTCCGCTTAATACGGAAACAGTTAATCCGACAACAGAATTAAACCGAAAGAAAATATACTTCCCGATTTCTTTTATTTTACTTGAGCAACCTCTCTAGCCCGGAAACCTCGCAAAACCGAAGACAATTAAGCAGTTCCAATGACTTTGATTTAAGCGGACTCCATTGTGTAGCCGTCATTGAAGAGGAGATAAAACACCTTTCTTCTTGCCATAATATCGCTTACAGGAAAAGGAACATCTTTTTCATTGACATCTGCCTGTCAACAAAGGAGATAAAACACCTTTTACATGGTCATTAATATTCTGTTTTTAAGACACAACAATAAATACTCTCGTCCACAGCCGTGTAGTAGGGAACTGTACACCAGATTTCAGTTAATGTTCATGCACGCTGATGACCAGAAACTTAATTTAAAAGAAACAACAACCCAACCCCACTCAAAAACAATTCTCTCGGGCTTCAACATAAGAGATGCCACTTAGCATTTGACTCCAGGGCCCTGAAGCGTTTTGAAGCCCAAGAGAACATGCTCACCATTATTATTTATATAACAATCATAATATCATGATAAAACATAAGTCTTTCTCATTCTGTATTGAATATTGCATACACGAGACTTGCCGATGAGCTGTGGTGTGCTCACCCCAGCATGCGTCAGCCAAAGAAGAATGCATTACATTGAGCAATGTGCTACTTTTGTCGCCCCGGGCGATCTTATTTCTGGGCCACCGATCGCGGAAACTAGCGATTGTGTAAGGCAAGCACTTTCTGCTGTGTGTATTATGTGGATGTATGGATTTACATACAGATCCTAGCCTCCCGCCGGGAGGAATTGGCGCTTGCTTATTGAGAGAGTCGCAATGTGGTTGATAATACAGGAGGAATCTTCCATCGGTTCGTGGTTGCCAGGGAATTTTTTTTTCTCGGAGTGAAAGCGTCTGTCGAACATCGGCTCCGCGGAACCGAACTAGGTAAAGGTCTACATCGACTGCTGATTGGTGGGTGGTTGGCGGGTGCTCTGGTGAGGTTTGTTCCTGTCTGATCCAAACATCTATCGTCCTTATCTCTCTTCCGGTTTTCAAGTGTTTGGTGTGCTCTTGTAATACCTCTAATTTTCGGG
>NW_004797641.1:633297-635061 GCF_000002075.1 Aplysia californica | reverse complement strand
ATCATCATCATCATCATCATCATCATCATCATCATCAAGGGGAAGACCTCGTGGAACCTGGAGAAGAAGCACAGAAATCGATGTACAGAAAAGTGGGAAGACAAGGAATAACATCAAGAGGCTAGTCCATGATAGAGAAAAGTGGAGGGTGTTGTCTGTGGCCTATCATCATCATCAACAACAACAACAACACTATTTGCCCAAACAGCAGCAGCAGCACCATAATTTCTTACCACTCCGGGACACTGTCAAACACATGCCACAAAAGGGAGATGATCACCCTATAGCTCAGTAAAAAGGTTGATAAAAGTCCTCTTCAGAGTTAAGAGTGTGACGAACGACATAAAAAGTTGCTCAAGAAATCAGGATGACAAAGACATAAATCTGTTTCCAGTTTTTCAGACAACTAGATTTCGACAGATTTTACTTAGTACTAATATGTGCTTATAAAATGCACGCTCAGGATGTAAACTAAACATTTTTTTATTTTTTTATATTTTTTACATAGACACATGCAATAATGATTTAAATATTTTAACCAGAGCAGTGTGTAACGACTGACATAACAAGCTGCTTAAGAAATTAGAATGTCAAAAACTTTAAAAGCTTTTTCCAGCTTTTCAGAACACAAACAGATTTTGATAGAGTTAACTCAGTACAAATATGGCTATAAAAATGCACACTCAGGATGCAAAATACTTTTGTTCGTTAGTTCTAACAACTAGGCACACGCCAAAATGATTAAATTATCAACCACAGCTGGAAGTATAACTACCGACATAACAAGGTACTCAAGAAATTAGGATGAGAAAGAAATGAAACTGTTTCCAGCTTCTCAGATAAAAACTAGATTTTGATACAGTTTAGTTTACTTAGACTTAGAATTAATATTCTTATACATATCGGAAATCGAACTTGGGTCTCCTGCGTGCGAAAGCGAAGCGCCTAACCGCTACTCCCCAGACGCCGTCTTCAATTTTTAGAGTAATGTAAGTTGAAATTGTCTGTTACTTTTAGGCTTAAGGAAGACCAAGTAAGACCTTGCTGGATGGGGTGAAAACTCCTGGAACTACATGCTTATATCTATCACACTCATCACACACCTAGCACGGGACCGAAATCTGCATCTCCCTTCGACATACATCCTAAGGATACCAGAGGAAGGAACGGTAAAGTAAAAATAAAATCTAGTCATCGTTACCTCTATGCCATGCCATGTTGGCGGCACAGGGAGTGGAGACCCCGCTATGCTCCAAATCAAGAGAATAAAGGGACGCATGTCATCAATTTTCAAGAATAACATGAAATCATGGAATCAATGAGGGACTTAAACCTTCTTCTTTCTTTTCCTCCTCCTCCTCCTCCTCCTCCTCCTCCTTCTCACGGGTGGCTTGAGGGAACTACTGGTAGGTCCTACTTCTTTACTTTCCCTCGGTTGTTTCTGTCTAGATATCTCTCTGTTTTACTTTTCACCAGCACGAAATGACCATTATCGTGTCGATGTGCTTCTCTTTAGTCAAACTAACAAACTTCTCCTCCTCATCTCAACTTTTCCCAATTCCAATTGCTCTTTTTGTTCTTCGTGTTCTTTCTTCTCCTGGTTCTGGTTGTTCTTGTTGTTCTTATTGTTCTTGTTGTTCTTCTTCTTCAACAAATGTTAGGGCAATACGTTCGTGATTCTGCAAAACAAAGAGGAAAAAAAAGAGGGCGAGGGGGAAAAGGAGAAAATGGAAAGAAAAAGAAAAAAGAAGTGTTGGTGCGGGG
>NW_004797641.1:630741-632525 GCF_000002075.1 Aplysia californica | reverse complement strand
GATAGATAGATAGATAGATAGATAGAGAGAGAGAGAAAGAGAAAGAGAGAGATAGAGAGAGAGAAAGAGAGAGAGAGAGAGAAAGAAAGAAAGAAAGAAAGAGAGAGAGAGAGAGAGACGGCGATGGAGACAGAAACAGATAAATAATGGTTTGTCTTTTTTTCAATTCAAGGAATCGAATCGTTTTATCTGGCAACAAGACAGAGTAACTCTGTGTATCAGCATATTTGCACATCCACTTGTACTTGTATCCGGAAATTCTTTACTCCACCTGCGTTCTGACACCACCACACGCAATCTTCGGATCTCTCATTGAAGTGTTTGTTGAAAATAGATCTATTGTTACTGTGTTACAAAATTTCCAAAGCTGTTCTGTTTTTATTCTTTTTTTCCTTTTTCATTGTATTTTGGTCGTTACACAAGGAAATAAAAATTTCTCGAGAATTGATGCCTGCGAATGTCATGAATAATGGCTACATTTCACCACACGTCCGGGACGTTATGATATGTAGTGAAGTCTCTGTTGTGGGTGGCTTTAATTTTGAATATATATTCAATTACCTTGACTTCTGAAGTATTCTCCATAAAACTCAACTGATGAAGAAATATATAAAAGAAAAATCAGAATACTGAAAACAAATTTCTACTGAAAAAGGGAAAACTTTCTGCGAGGAAAACAGTTCAATTCCTGCACACTCAAAACACCAACTGTCGGAGCACAAAGGTTTAAATTACCTCTAAAAGGTTTAAATTACCTCTATAAGAATAAACAGATAAATGAATAAATGTCTCTAGAGTGGTTAGAAGTTGGCCGGGATGATTTAGAAAACAATAATTTTGAAAGCGGACGGATTTTTCTTACATTCTTGGTAAGTTAGGTAGGCGGTAGGAATCACTCAGATTGTTTTTTTGTTTTTTGTTTTAGTACAGCTTTTACGGCGCTCGCAACTGCATAAGGTCATACGAGCGCCAGATTCAGATTGTGACAAGAATTATCCGCATGGAAATACATGTAGGCTAGCCTAAGTTTAAGTGGGCGGTGAAACATCTGAGCTTTTTTAAAGATGGGAAGCAAGGGAACTGGTTGGCTACAACACGGTTTTACAAACACTGAACTTTACTGAAGCTATTGGGAAGGCATGGTATGGAATCATGGTGAAATCAGGCACTAGTCAAAATAATCAATTCGAAGAATCCGACATTTTGAATCCCATACGGGGATCCCTATCGATTTTTCGTCTTTGTCTCAGCATCTTTTAAGTCCTTAAAATAAACCCAACAATATTTATGTGTGGATTTTTCTACAAAATGTTAACCAAAGGCACACAACATTTTAATTTTCAGCTCCCACGGACATTCAAGCTTTGGGAATAATCCAAGTTTGGTGCCACATTCCAGTTAATTTTGCCCCTGACACTAGGCGGCCCCCTCCTCCTTCAGTCAC
Source organism: Aplysia californica (assembly GCF_000002075.1). Lineage (NCBI taxonomy): Eukaryota > Metazoa > Mollusca > Gastropoda > Aplysiida > Aplysiidae > Aplysia > Aplysia californica. The sequence continues at coordinate 631,081 of NW_004797641.1, read as the reverse complement.
AATAACCTCGACTTCTATTCAAGATAGATGGATATTTTTATTATCAAAAGCAATGCAAATGAACAAACTTCAGGGTGATACAAATAACTCTATATATGCCCAAAAGTTGACGAGCGCCTGGTTTCACCACGCCGTGACACCCCTTAAGGGGAAGTAATACCTTATAAGGAGAACGAAGGGAGCATTTTGTTTTGAACGTTTTCCCTCCCCGGATAAAGAATCTGCTTTCTCGCAAACAGAGAAATGTTCATCGCTTCTCTAGTGGCGTCGGTGGCCTAGTGGTTAGGCTCTCGGACTCGCAACCGTAAAGTCGTGGGTTCGAATCCCGTCAGGGGCCCGA
>NW_004797641.1:622275-626960 GCF_000002075.1 Aplysia californica | reverse complement strand
GGGGGGGAGGAGAGGTGAAATGATTACAAAATACAAGTACAAATGTATTCTTTTACGCTCCCATTGATTTTTTTTTTTGGCGAAGGAGGGGTTGTGGTCGGGAAGTATCCGCTGATTTAGAAAAATTGATAAAAAAGACGGACAGAGAGAAAGAGAACTTATTCAATGATCTAAAGCAGTGCTTGAAAACCTTTATTTAGCCAGCGCCCACTTTTGCCACCTTTAACTTTAAGAGGCTAAAACTTTCCTATCGCCAGCCCAAGAACATGCATTTCTAAACGGGGCATTAACTAATCATGTAACTATCACTACCCGAGTGATCCGCTACACCCATCAAAATGACCAAATCTCCCACTGGTGGTTGGTGAGATCACCCAGGTTAACAAGCACTGACCTAAAGTGTGTCGATGGGGGCGCAAAACATCTACAATTACAATTTTTCTTCTTTGTTCTTTATATGGCACCGCCAGGCATCTCAACAGGGTTGGTGGTTTGCGGGTGCTCTGGTGTGGTTTGATCTTTCTTTCCTTTTTTCCATATCAAACATCTTTCGTCCGGAACTCTCCTTTTCGTGTTTGTTCCTTTCTCGTGACATCTTGAATCTTCGGCACTTACATGACCTAATTGTGTTGCAAATGCCTTAAAACGCTTACTGAAACAATCCTTACAGATGCAGTGCTCCCTCGAGCCCTCAAGCTGCAAAAAAGTTTACCTCTGGAGCAGACATGGACGAGCTATGGCCCACGGGCAATTTGAGCCCGGCACGCCAGCGAAACCAGTAATTGATGACGAATGTGATTGCAGTGAGTTAATGATTAATAAAACACCACTGTCCGTCTTAAAAATTAAAATTACTAGCTTCAAGAACCAACTGGAAGCAATAGATGTCATATTTTATTTCACCTCATGAAATGCCCTTGAGTGACATGATTATAGTATCAGTTTTTTGGTCTCATTTTTGAGAGTCCGGGCATTTCAAACGATTTCACCCAATTTTTCTCTTCTCCTGCTTTGTTAGCGCGTGATATCCTGAATCGTTGAACTTGGCACAAGCCTTTGTTATATTCTCCCACGCCTATTGTAGAGGCGTTTGTTCTGGCCATGTGGCAGCTCTGGGTTTGTCTTGTGTTGGCCATTCCTCGGGCAGATGTTCTAGCAATGTCCCTGACTGGCCAATCCTTCTCTTCTTGCACACACACACACTCACACACACACACACACACATATACACACACACACTCACACGCACACACACATGCACACATACACTCATGCACAGACATACACATACACACGCACTCACACATACACACACACGTACTCATATACACAAACATACACACACACACACGCAGACACACACGTACATGTACATACATACACAAAATAATATATGTTATTGACGACAAAGAAAAGAGGTACCACTTTTTAATAGTGTAAAAAAAAAATTCTTTTGAGTCTTTATGATTCTCCTTTCACAAGAGTAATACTAAGTACTCTAACCGTCATAGAATAGAACATTGGCTATGTCCCCCCCCCGACAACGTGCTGGATTTGTTTTACTCTTTGTTTATAACGAAATTGAGCTCTGTGTTTACCAAAAGCCGCAAAAACAGCTGATTGTTGTCAATAGAGAAAGACAATAGTCGGCTTAACTCAACATTAGAGAAATCGATTCATCGGCATGCTCTGTGCGTTTCTGCTGTTGTCAGGGACTGTTTTTCTGTTGATACCTAGCATTCAGTCTATTGTGCGCTGCACACTCTCAACATTACACCGATGAGGACGCGCATTCTCGAGATTCAACAACGTGGAAAGACTCTGTTTTGGGGCGCTTTGGTAGAGAACCGAACACAATTTCGTTATTCAAAGTGATTTTTCATTTCCATTTTCCCTATCCGAAAGCAAAAAAGGCAGGCAACTGCATGCATACAATGGAATAATAATATACAGATTCGTGTTTCTGATTTGAGCACGATGGTCCTAGATATGCATGATATTGCCTTTGGTCTGTTACAGACCGGACACAAGGGCTGGGCAATGAGTCGCTTTAGCAAAATTCGGATAATATGTTAGTGCACCTCTTCTGCAATTAATATGATATGAACCGCTTCGTCAAATGGGTTAGAACCACTTTGACAAACGGGTTAGCATCACTTCAACAAATGGGTGCACCCACTTCGGCAAACGGGTCTCAGGAAAGGGAGTTAAAAGAGTCTGAATTGGGAAAATGTTTCTTTGAGAATTATCCGGTTATTCTTAGAGTTTATCCGGATTTTACCCACCTCTACCGGACACAAGGAGTGTTCGTAATACGGCGTGTCCATTGAGGGATCGGTCGGTTTGCTAGCCAGATTGAGGGCACAAAGCGGCTATCGTGGCTCAAACCGATTCCGCCCGACTCGTCGCCTCAAAAACAAACGCGTTTGTTTTCAGTTTCGGACCACTAGTTGGGCGCTCAACCCGACCCAACTCCACCAGACCCGACCCAATCCCATCCTCAATGGGCATTTGGTATTAGGTCCATAATAATTTAAGGTATGTCTCTGATGTTTTTATTTGTTTGTTCGTTTGTTTGAGTCAAGAGAAGTCAAGAGAAGCACCTCGACACAATAACGATTATTTAGCGCTTATACTATCCCTGGAAACTGCAAATTTACATTTTTGTGTGCCTTTCATTAACGTTCTCCAGTAACATTCACGAAAAAATGTATTCTGAAATGGATATAAACGGTGCTGGGCCAAAAAAAATAATAAAAATAAAATAAACCTAAAGATTAAAAAAAAAAGGATTTATAGAAATTGCTTATAGGGCAGGAAAATGGTTTTTTGGTTTCATTATTTTGAAGAGTGCCTGATTTCACCATAATGCAATACATAATACCATCATCATCCAGAGCCAGATCTGCGACAGACATCGACGATCTTGGGTCTCCATTCATTTCTTCCAGTCCCAGTCTGTCCATTTAAAAATCGAGGTACCGGTAGTAATTAAAGCGGTCGGGAAAAAAAATGAGGGTCTAAGTCACCTTGAAAACTTTCTTCCTTGCGTTTCACAGCTACATCTCAGGGGTAGACGACTGCTGGTTTTTCTACCTGCAGTGCAAGAAATTTTTACGCATGTGACCGTTTTTCCTACCTCGTAGGGCCCCATGCCATCAAGCGTCCATAGGCTTATTCCGATTTCGACGGTACTCTATATGCTATTATACTGACTCTAGTACTTTCAGTTTTGGTAGGAATTGTGAATTTTGCCCGGGTGGCACCCACTTTAGAATCAAAAAGGGATCTTTAACGTGCGCAACTTGCTCAGGTGATCTTGGAAGCATGAAAACTAACAAAGCACACCGCGAATACACGCAGCGTAATGACCTTTCTGGCACATTTGGAACAGTCCGACATTTTCACCAAAGCCCAATAATTTGCTCCAAAAAACTCCAAAAGACCTGACGGTGTATCTAGATCTAACTAGCCCTATCTGTAGCAGGCTCGTGGGCACACAGCCAGGAGCAACAAACAAATCACCAGTTCACGATTCGGTGGAATGAGGCGCTCGTCACTTTTTGAGTATAATAATGGAGTAATTGGTATCACCTTTTAAATCATGTTCATTTGTCTTGTTTGTTTGTTGTTGTTTCTTTGGACAGAAAAATAACTATCTTGAATAAAAATCGAGATATTTGTGATTGAAAGAGATGGGGGTATCCTTGGGTCAGAGGTAAAATTAGTGAGAAAACGGTAACCAAAGTTTGGTTTCTCCCAAAGGTTGCGTGTTCGAGGAACCTGCACATTTACATTTCAATACCTTAGAATTACAACATTCTGTCTGAAATGTTCGGCCGTTTTGAGTTACTAAGACCATGAGGCCAGAAACCAAATGTTCTATCTGCTCTTTCAAAATCGTTAGATTACTCGGAGTCATTCTCAAGATATTCAAAGAATTGCATTCGAAAAAGCTTGCCATGATGTAAAATTCAAAATCTTTGACGTCAAATAAATTTCCTCAAACTAGGTAGACTACTGAGCAGATAGAATTTTGTAATTCTACTGTGGGATTTGATAGGCCTTGATCAACGCTTTCGGGGAAAATCCACACAGTATGTTCGTTTTAGTGAACACACTTTATTACGCTGCTGATTGAAGAAAAAGACATTGGTAAAAATTGCACACCTACGCGGGAAAATGCCGGTTTCTTTGATTTCATAATTTGGATGACGAGCGCCCTATTTCCAGACGATGCCTCACAAATCACGTGTACACGTCCTTCTCTAGGTGATAAATTAGCACACGCTGACACTGCAAGCTCTTTCTGCTGATGACAATTGATGAGTCTACCCCTTGTTTGAGCCCTTTGTGTCTGCGAGTGTTTAACCTGGGGCGCTTTAACCTTTTGCTTTATGAGAAGGGCAATGGAAAGAGCGGGGGTTTGTTTCTTTTTTGTTTACCAAAAGTGAAGGCTAAGAGTTAATAAATGTCGGCGTGATATTTTAATTTTATTTTGGTGGAGGTAGGTGAGATAGAGCTGTGGGTTCTTTTGAGAGAGAGAGAGAGAGAGATAAAGAGAGAGAGAGAGAGAGAGAGAGAGAGAGAGAGAGAGAGAGAGACAGAGACAGAGACAGTGTGTGTGTGTATTTGTGTGTGTGTGTGTATGTGTGTGTGTGTATTAGAGAGAGAAAGAGAGAGAA
>NW_004797641.1:618254-622037 GCF_000002075.1 Aplysia californica | reverse complement strand
GGGGGGGGGGAGAGGTGGGGTCCAATAAAAGTGTTCAGAAAGTAGCCCTTTAAATAACTTACTATTCGTTGTAAGGGGGGGGGAGGAGAGACAGTTGAGGTGGGAGGAGAGGGCACAGGTTTGTAACAGTTTTGTTAATCACCAGTGAAGCCTAATAGATAAACGATTCCAAATGTCTCGGACGCGGGCCAAAGCTGGAGAAAATTAGGTGAAATCGGTTGAAATACCCAGGCTCTCGAAAATGAGATAAAAAGTGACACTATATTATATGCCACTCATGAGAATTTCATGAGGTATAACGCTAAATCTATTGCTCACAGCTGGGCCGGAAATTATAATTTTAATTTACTAGACCGACAGTTTTGTTTTTGAGCTCACTGAGATCCACATTCATTACTAATTATTTGTTTGACTCGTGGTCCGGACTGAAATTTCTCGAGGGCCTGATTTCAATTTGGTAAGAGGGCCGTACTTTGCCCATGTCTGCTTTAGAATGTGCTGTGGTGTGGTTTGCTCCTTCTTTTCATTTGAGCATGATATATCATCCTTACCTATCATTTTTTTGTATTTGTATTTATTCCTATTTTGTTATACCTCTAATCTTCAGCACTTATAAGACCTGTTTGTATTGCAAGTGCCGTAAAACTGTAACTACAGCGTGCTTCAGAGGCAAATTTTCTTTGTAGCTTGGAGACTCGAAGGAACACTGCATCTGTGAGGAAACCTGACGTCACTATATAAAGAAAAAAGTAGAAAATATTGTAATTGTACGTGTTTTGCGCTCCCATCGACACACTTTAGGTTAGTGCTTTCCAACGTACCAGGGCGATTTGACAATTTTGGTGGGTGGTGGGGAATCATTCGAGTAGAGGCAGGTATTATTCCATGCCGTGCTTGGAAACACATGGCAATATGTAGGTAGGCCGTATGATGATTTTAGCCTCTTAAACTGGAAAGACAAAAAGAGATAGACCAGCTTTAAGCTACATAGGCGCAATTAGTGATGAGGTAATCGCCCAGGGCCTGGCTGTGCCAAGACAGGAGAAGGTGGCCACGGACAGGCAAGTGTGGCGTCGACTTTCCTCCGCCTTATATATACCTGACGGTAAGGGGAGAGAGTAAGTAAGTAAGTAAGTAAACAAGTAAGTAAGTAAGTAAGTAAGTAAGTAAACAAGTAAACAAGTAAACAAGTAAGTAAGTAAGTAAGTAAGTAAGTAAGTAAGTAAGTAAGTAAGTAAGTAAGTTTATTCAGTGTGTGTGGCCATTAGCACACATCACATCATATAAAACACTCATTTGATAAATAAAGTTTCCATAATGAAAAAGTACCGGTTGGGCACATATCTCTTATCATAGGTCAAACATTGCAGATTTCTCTCAGGCTGGGAGGAATAAACAATTTCCTTTTATGGACACAGAGGGAGAGAGTAAGTAAGTAAGAGAAGGTGGCAAAAGTGGGTGCTGACTATAAATAGGTTTTGAGGAGCACTGCTTCAGATCATTTAGGAAGCTGGCTGTTTGGACCCTGCCCTTTAGGATCAATCCACCCAGAGAGGGAGACAATGCCCCAGCAGAAATACAAAAGTTGCCTCCCTCTGTGGAATCGAACGTATGTCTTCCGCTACACACAGCACAAAGATTGACAAAGGGGATCGTCAGTTTTTGGGCATATACAGTCATTGATATATTCTTAACACTTGTTTGTTTGGCTTTCTTTTTTTATGAAAAAAAATACTCATGAGTCTTGAATGCAAGTAGAAGTCGAGATATTTGCGATTGAAGGAGGTTGGGGTTGCCTTGTGTCAGATAAAAGATTAGCGAGAAAATGGCCGTCAAAGTTTGATGACTTTCAAAGCATGAGAGTCCTTGTAAACTACAAATTTACTGTTTTAAAAAAAATGCCTTTGATTAATTTTCTTTCAGTAAAATCCCCTCAGCTCAGGTTACGGTATTCGCCTCTCACTCAAAGGTCCCGAGTTCGAATCCGGGTAGGGACGGAAACATTTTTTTCTCTAAAATTGTCTCCTTTCACCTCCTTTGATGCTCTCTAACCATTTTCTGTCGTCTGCTTACGTCTCCACTTTCTGCCCCCACCCCCTCTCCTACTTTGCCCCTTACACTGGGCTCCTGATTCTTTCTGCGGCCTTTCTACTGCTACTCCTTGGCCCCTTCTCTGTCTTTCAGCCACACCCCTGATCTTCTGGTCGGAAAGATCTACACCTAGCCTTCTCGGACAAAGAAGAAAAAATTCGGAAGTCCCGTGTGCAATTTGTGCTCGTTAAAGATCCCTTGGTGGTCTAAAGTCGATAAGAGTAGGCTTCGGCCGCCACTCGGGCAAAATTCAAAATTTCCTATCAACTAAAAATGTTTAATGTGTCCCGCGCGCTCATATATGACCTTATGCAGTTGCGAGTGTCGTAAAACACTTGTAAAAAAAAAAAAGGTTCTTAAATGGACATAAAAGGCGTTAAGCCCAAAACAAAAGTTTCGATAAAAATTGCCCAAGGGGTCGACAAATATCCGTTAAAAAAAAATTTCTTATTATTTTGGGAAGTGCCTGATTTCACCATATTGCCTCGTTAGGGGTAAAACCTGTAAATTTTAATCTTGACTCTTTACTGGAATAACTATGGGTCACGGTGTAAGCTGAGTTGATATCATGCTAGGCTGCAGAAAGGATGGCCTTGGTTTAAATCCCGAACTAGGCTCTTTTAACTTGGGTTGTTTTCGAGAATTGTAAAAGCTTTTTACCCATTTGGCTTGGTCCTATCAGTTATCTTAAGGAACCTTAAAATGTTGAAAAATGGCTTTAAACCTATACAATAACATTGACAATGGAATTAGTTTTAGTTTTAGTTAATAAAAAATAATGGATTGCATTTATATAGCATTTATATATTTAGTTAGCGTTTAACGGCACTTGCAACACAATAAGGTCATACAAATGCCGAAGATTCGAGGTATTGCAAAAGAGTAACAAACACAAAAAGGAGGGAAAATGAGGATAGCAGCAGAAGTTTGATAGGAAAGAAGGAGCAAACCACACCAGAGCATCTGCCAACCACCCACCAAAGGGATTAAGGTATTCAAGAACAAAATAATATGTAGCTTTGGCAAATGATTTAGCAAAAATCAATGGAAGAGTGAGGAAATACATAGAAGAAAAAGAAATACGACGTATCAACAAATGAGCGATGATGAGGCAAAAAATAAAGACGTAGAGTCATTAAGAAGAAATCAAGGCACTGTTTGCTACCTGGAGAAGGATGATTGTGCAGACTAATACGGGGTGCCCACTACGGATGGGATCGGCAGATCGGCCCGATCGCTCGACTCAGTCGCTTCAAAAACAAACGTGTTTGTTTTCAGTTTCAGGCGAGCGAATCGGGCGATCGGTCTGATCCAGCCGTAATGGGCACCCCGCATTAGTTTGCAAAATCATCCTTCTCCCTGTAACCAATTGTGCCTTGATTTCTTCTTAATGACTCTACGTCTTTATTTTTTGCCTCATCATCGCTCATTTGTTGATTCGTCGTATTTCTTTTTCTGTTTTTTTTTCTTCATGTTTTGGGTTTTTTTTTCGGGGGGAAGGGGATGAAGGGAAGGGGGAACCTTTCTTCTCACAACAGAAAAAAGTACATCTACCATCAATACTCTACCCCTTCCCAAACACACACACCCCTCCCCCCAAACCCAACATCAATTAACAAAAAAATAAAAACGAAAACGAAACAATCTATCATCAACATACGCCCCTCCCCTCCCCCCCACAAACACATGCAT
>NW_004797641.1:614795-616620 GCF_000002075.1 Aplysia californica | reverse complement strand
ATCATCATCATCATCATCATCATCATCATCATCATCATCATCATCAACAAAAATAACACCACCAACACCAGCACCAGCACCACAACCACCATCACCCCCACCAACAGCACTAACAACAACACCAACAACAATACAGTACCACCTCTTCTCCACCCATACACCCGCACCACAAAATTGAATCACCAATCCTATCTGCATCAAGTTATTCTGCTGTGACTCCAGTAACCTCCCCCTTCCTCCCCCCCGCCCACCTCCAACCAGCCGTTGTTTTTACGGTGTTTCTAAGCACAAGGCGCACCCCTTGGCTGTGACGTAACAGACTGGCCCTTACGTGGTCCCTCTGACCGGTGATGGTTGAGTAACACAGTGCTAGAATAACAGCCATTGTGTTATATAAGGACATTAGACGAACTAAGTGAGGTAGCGTGGTGGAATCAGGCTCTCGTCCATTTTTGTGTATGTAGAGCTATTGGTATCATCTTAAAGCTTGTTCACTCGTCTTTACTTGGATGAAAAAAATATCCATTTACCTTAAATACAAGACGAAATATTTGCGAATTGAGGAGGTGGGGGTCACCTGTTTTCAGAGGTAAAACTAGTGAGAAAATGGCCGTCGAAGATTAGTTATTTCCTTAGCTTAAGAGTCCATGGTAACTGAAAATTTACATTTTTATGCCTTTAATCAAGGTTTTTCCAGAAAAATCCACACAGAAATGAGTTCTTTAATGGGTATAAAAGGTGTTGCACCAAAAAACAAAAATTTGATAAAAATTCATAAACCTGCGGAAAAGTGCAAGTTTATTCACTTTGATTATTTTAACGAGAGCCTGATTCCACCACGCTGCCTCACCTATGTATGTATGTATAACCTCTTTGGTGTTATCTTACTGTTCCCTCTCTGTCATGTCCGAGAGTGAGGGAAAAAACAGGGAGGTGGGGGGTTATTGTATACGAGGGAGAAGATGTTAGGTAAAAGGGGTGGACGAGTTTACAATGGTGTATGTTATCACTTTTACATGTATACATGTATATAGTGTATTATTATTTGTAATGTACGTATTATATTACTGATCCACGACTATACATGAACACACATACTTACTCTCTCCCTATACCGTCAGGTACAGGATAAGGCGGAGGGCAGTCGAGGCTACACTTGTCCTGTCCCTGGCCACGTCCTCTAATTTTGGCAAATCCATACCTCATCCCTTATTGTGCCTCCTGATGGTCTTCCTCGTTTTCTTTTTCCAGTTGCTTTCCAATACCATATCTGATAAAGCAATCTTGTCAATTGGATTCTTAGAATATGACCTAGATATCTCAATCTTCTCCTTTTTATGGTTGTGTTGATATCTTCAATTCCAGCTTTTTCCAACACTTCATGATTTGTAATAAATTAATTCAATTTTATTGTAAAATTCTTCGTAAACACTTTGTTTGGATGATTTATAATTTTTGTAGAATTGTTTTATTTGTTTTACATGTTTCTGAACAATAGGTCAATGCAGCCAAAATATTTCTCTTTTTAATTTCGTCTTCAGTGAAATGATCTTTAGTTTTAGTTTTAGTAAGGTTCTTCAGCGCTTCCAACTACATAAAGTAATATAATGTGCGCCAAGGAGTGGATGTCAACACAGAAGTCCAAACGGGGAATCAGGCTCATTCTGCTCACCTCTCTAGCCTCAACAGCACAAGGTCTGTTTCGACTGTAAGGGCACCTCGGAAATAGCAGTTTAATAATAATAATAATAGATAGCATTTGTATAGCGCATATCCCCGCTCAGCAGCAGGCTCTATGCGCTTTACACTATATTACAAGAGAGTG
>NW_004797641.1:604480-612821 GCF_000002075.1 Aplysia californica | reverse complement strand
GAGAGAGAGAGAGAGAGAGAGAGAGAGAGAGAGAGAGAGAGAGAGAGAGAGCTCATAAAATTGTTGTCAGATATGTAATGTTCGAGATTAAAGCATTCAAACTCCGTTTCTCACAAAAAGAATATGACAAAGACAAAGATATCGTTGTCTAAAAAACCCCGGAAACTTTTTGCGACTATAATAATGATATATACACTTACTCCTTATGTTATTTAAAACGGTAGCTACACAGACCTGGAGATGATTAAGATACGATTTATTGAACGCGAAAAAAATCCTAGTCTACAGTAATAAGAGATAGGTCAGCGTCCTACGGTGAAAAAACTTTTAAAAAAACCTTTTAAAGAAACCCACCGAAAAAAGACAACCCCCCCCCCCTCGAATCTCAAGGCAGTGCACAGAAGAGTTGTGTTAGTAAATCACTTTAAAATAGGCAGGAGGAAGATCCAACACTCACATCATGTTGTTATCCCGTTAGATTTTTCCGAGATAGATAACTGGTTTATAAACCGTTTATCCGGATTGCTTACCGATAAAACTGACTGTTTGTAGGTTTAACTCTTTCTTTTGTTCTTTTAAAACTGAAGAGTATAGACCTCTGCACCGTTCTCGTGCAATATGGGCGGGGTTTAGTTTAATTTTAGTAGAGTTTTTTTCACGGCACTCGCAACTGCATAAAATCACATGAGCGCCAAGGAGTGGATGTCTACAGTGTAGTCCATACAGGGAATCAGGCTTACTCTGCTCACCTCTCTAGCTTCAACAGCACAAAGTCTGCTTCGACTATCAAGGCACCCGGAAATAACGGGCCAAAAGAGAGTGACAACCATACAAAAGAAGTAGAGGAAATTGACGATAGCAAGGATTAGGAAAGAAAAAGCAGCAGTTCCCCGTATGCAGTTCAGGCACAGTTATGAGCATGACATTGATGAATCAGCCCATTTACAATTCTACTGAGCATTAGAACATGTTAATGTTCCCCCTTTTGGGAATGGCCTAAGGACACTTCAGTCAGTAGCACCGCCTCGGGGGGTTGGGCGGGGTTCGCAAGGGAGTTACTCTGTGTATCTTGTTTGAAAGTCGAACAGTAGCCTACAAATAACGTTGCAAGAATTATCTTGAAGTCTTGCTTTAAAATGTAATTTATTCCAGATTAACATTAATATTGATATATTCATTAACAGTTGCAAAGCGTATAGAGCATGCATTAGAGCATGGATATGCGCTACATAAATTACAATCACTATTACTAACATGAGGTGGAATTTACGTACGTATCCCGTCGACACCGGATCTTAGGGGGGGGGAGAGGGGGCTACAACCCGAATGTTCCAAATCGGGTTAAAATTATGGATTTCGAGATGTAGGCATTTTTGGTTGCTTCATCTTCTCTTACAACTATTTCATCGCACAAGAAACCCCCAAAGCCTTATTTTGTCCCATACCAGGCATGTTAGTCACAACCATATCCCCATAAAGTCTCTCTTTCTTTTCTTTATCGTCTGTTTTCTCAAAACCGCAGTTTTTCAAAACAACTAGAATATCGCGAGTAGATTTAAACCGGTTACATTCTTATTACGGTTAATCCGAAAACGAGTTTTACTCGATCAGGTTTGGACACGTCTTTAAAATACAAGAAGTTGAGTCACTGGATAAACGTGTACCAGAAATCTGATCAACCGGCATGCAGAGCATCGACTAAACAGTTTTTAAGATAAACATTGTTTAGGAATTCCTCACTCCCTCTGTCGCTGCATTTTTGGGCTTTATTTTTAAGGACCTGAAAGCCTCTGGCAATAAATATTTAGAAAATCAAGGGATCGTGCACCTCTTTTACATTTTGAAGACGTACTGTTTTGTGGCACTTTAAAGAAGCTTGGCTTCGTTACTCATACTCATACATACATTTTTTGGTAAGAGTTTTATGGTCTTTGCAATATAATAAGGTCAGATAAGTGCCGAAGATTAGAGGTGTTACAAGAGAGCAGCAAACACAAAACAAGAAGGAGGAGAGATAAGGACGATAGAAGTTTGACAGGAAAGAAAGAGCAAACCACACCAGAGCCCCCGCCAACTACCCGCTTGTATCACTTAAAAGAAGTATAGCTTCGTTACTCAAACATACTTTTCAACGGTGTTTTATTTATCTAATACTTAAAATGGCAGATGACTGGTTGAATATTCTTAGAAACTACACAATTGCTCTTTTTATGCCTTTCATCCATGCTTTTCAGTAAGATCCACCCCAAAAATGCATTCATAAAAGGACATAAAAGGAGCTCACAAAAAAGAAAGTGATAACAATTTCCCCAAAGACGGAGAAATTATCCATTTCTTCCATTTCATTATTTTGACGAGCCCATGATACCACAACAATGTCACACACAGATACCTATCTATAGATAGGTCCAAAGAACGCATCAGTCTTGATATTTGAGCTGATGGCGATGTTCTTGTCGTTTCTAATGATTTTTAGTTTGCTCGAAAATTTGTATATATCTAATCTGATTTTTAAACATTTTAACATTTTAAAGGATAAAAGCTAACCAACCGTGCAGTGAACTTTTGCGAGAATAGACAACTTGTGTTTCGCGCGCTCATATGACCTCAGCAGTTGCGAGCGCCGTAAAACCCTGTACTACTATACTATACTCACTTAACAGCTGTGGTCTAGGTTATGCGGGAGAGTAGTGGATGTTTCATATCAGATTTTGATTTTAAAAAATAAATAAAAAAATGATTACACTTTTATTTGTCCCAGAAGAGCACTTTGTTTTACAATGGCAAACATACATACATAAATACATAATTATAAATACGTACATACATAAATACATACATGCATAAATACATACATAAATACACACTATTACACAAATACAGAACAGTTTACAAACAATGCCATTATCGGTAGCCTAGTGGTCAGGCTCTCAGACTCGCAACTGTAAGGTCATGGGTTCGAATCTTTTGTGGGGCCCGACATTTTGTCCTTGGGAAAGGCGCTTTACACGGATTTTCCTCACTTTACCTAGGTGGGAATGAGTACCCAGCTATAGACAGTGAAAGATCTTGTCAGTTTGTCAGTGTTTGAGCGCTTAATCAGCTGCTTGCACGGTATGCTTCCTCGGAAGCTGAGAATGTTTCAGAGTGTTCTTTGGTCTGCTGGGGTAATAATATTGTGTAAAGCGTTGAGAGGATGCTGTTGAGCGGGGATAAGCGCTATACAAATGCTATTATTATTATTATTGTTATTATTATTATTATTATTATTATTATTATTATTATTATTATTATTATTATTATTATTATTATCATTATCATCATTATTATACTAGCATTATCATTATCATTATCATTATTATCATCCTTATTATTACTATTATTATTATTATTATTATTAATATTATTATTATTATTATTATTTATTGTTATTATTATTATTATTATTATTATTATTATTATTATTATTATTATTATTATTATTATTATTATTATTATTATTATTATCATTATTATTATTATTATTATTATTATTATTATTATTATTATCCTTATTATTATTATTTTTATTTATTACTATTATCATTATTATTATTATTATTTATTATTATTATTATTATTAAGATTATTATTATTATTTATTATTATTATTATTATTATTATTATTATTATTATTATTATTATTATCATTATCATTATTATTTATTATTATTATTATTATTATTATTATTATTATTATTATTATTATTATTTTTATTATTATTATTATTATTATTACTATTATTATTATTATTATATCATAGTTCCCAGACGTTTAAGCCGCGGAGGATCTCAAGGTTATTACTGTCATCAGTAATGTCAGTTTTGATGCCGCTGATGTTATTTGTCATCAACCAGGTCGTCTCCATAGAAAAAATGGCAAATACTAATGAGATTTTGATTTTGTGGATGCCACCTGCCTATTAAACGCCATGTACATGCAATTCAACTAAAAATAGAAAAAACAAACAAATAAATTAGCAAGAGCTGCGGGAAAAAGTTGGCAGTGTAATAAATGTGTAAAAAATCAAAAGGGCTGCTATTATCTCCAGAAACTACTCCCATCACTCTTTATGGAGAACTTCTTGCAGAAATGAATAAATTCAAGCAGTATTATTATATATTCAAAACTGCAGACTGCCTTGACGACGTCCACCAAGGACTTACAAACACGTGACTCGCCTTTGCAAAATTAAAAACCATGTGGAAGTCGAAGATCATTTCATTGAAGACGAAATTAAAATCTATAATAGCAATGTTTTGGTCGTACTGGTTTATGGTTCAGAGAAAGGGAAAGCAAACAAAACAATTCAACGAACATTTAAAAAAGTACCCAACTAAATGTTTACGAAGAGTTTTACTAAAAAAATGGAAAGAATTGATAACAAATAATGAAGTGTTGGAAAGAGCTGGAATGAGAGATATTAACACGACCATAAAAAGAGAAGATGGAAATATTTAGGACATGTTCTAAGAATGCCGAAGACAAGGTTGCTCTATCAGACATGGTATTGGAAACCAACTGGAAAACGGAAGATAGGTAGACCAACTTGAAGCTACAGAGGCACAATAAGGTTTGAGACAATCACCCAGGGCCTAATGGCGTCGGTGGGCTAGTGGTTTGGCTACAGGACGCTTAATCGTGAGATAGTGGGTTCGGGGGTTCGAGACTCAGCTCTGTCCAATATTGTGTCCTTTGGGAAAGACATTTTACATGAATTTCCCGTTTGGCACGGCCGTTTCGCAGTTGGTTCGTTGCACTCGGATGTCCCGCCTCATAAATAACATAATAGTGTCGATAGGGGCATGAAACCTATACCATTTCACCATTTTCCCCCACGAGCCTGGATGGGCTGAGATTGGAGAAGGTGGCCAGAGGCTGGCAAGCGTGGCGTCGACTGCTCCCCGCTTTATATGTGATGCAGCGTGGTGGAATCAGGCGCTCGTCAATTTTTGGGCATGTGGAGTTATTGGTGTCGTCATCTTAAAGCTTGTTCGTTTGTCTATCTTTCGATTAAAAAAGTACCCATCCATCTTTAATAGAAGTCGAAATATTTATGATTGAAGTAAGTAGGGTAACCTGATTTCAGAGGAAAAATAAGGGAGAAAATGACCCCCAAAGCTTGGTATCTTTCAATGCGTGAGAGTCCTTGAAAACTGAAAATTTACTTTTTTTTGGTAGCTTTAATCAACGTTTTTAGGGATAATCCATACAGAAATGTGTTTTTAAATTGACATAAAAGCTGCTGAGCTTAAAAACAAAAATTTGATAAAAATTGCCAAACGGGCCGAAAAATGCCAATATTTTTGATTTGATTATTTTGACGAGAGCCTGATTCCACCACGCTGCCTCACATATGCCTGACGACATGTGGAGAGAGTAAATGAGTGAGTGAGGTCTTCTCTGTACTGTTCTGCATGTCGTACGCGGTGGGGGCTTCTTTAAGTAGGTACTTTAGCTGAAGTGTGAGTTTTATGGCACTTGCAACACTATAGGGTCATACAAGTGCCAACGATTAGACGTGTTACAAGGGAGTAACTAACACAAAAAAGGAGGACAGATCAGGACGATAGATGTTTGATAGGAATGAAGTAGTATACCACATCAGAACAACTGCCAACCACCCGCTAAGTAGGTACGCCAACAATGCGAATTTTTTCACAGAAAAAGTGTATGCGAGAAGAGCAAAATGTCGAATTTGTCTCAAACTAGTGCATTTTAATCATAAATAGTATGGGCAAATTAAAGAACAAGAAATTTACACATTATTTACGCTCAAAATTTAGATAGCTGGCGAGATGAAAACTGGGACAAAAAAAGCTTTAGGAAAAGAACCTAATAAAAATGGAAACGCCACCACCACTACCATCATCATCTTCATCATCATCATCATCATCATCATCTCGAATGGAGTTATTTGGACGAGTGGAGGTGCCGCTAAGCATATTGACAATGGAGCCGAAAAAGAGCCTCGCTCTCGCTCGAAGATTTCTTCGTGAAGTCCGTCAGGCCCATTAAGGAAACGAAAAAAAAATCGTCATCATCATCATCATCATCATCATCATCATCATCATCATCATCATCATCATCTCATCATCATCATCATCATCATTCATCATCATTACCACCACCAGCACTACATGTTGATGATGAACTTTTCTGAAACATGTATGCCAAGAACGTAATCAACATTCAGATGGTCCCAAATAAACATCTCTTATACCCCAAAGGCGAACCTTTAATCCTTCCAAAATAGCATTATCAAATTTTCAATTTTTACATCTACTGCATAACAATGGGTTGTTGGCTTGCTCCTTCTTTTTTTTTTAATAAATGTCTGCCGTCCTTATCTCTCCTTCTTTTTTGTGTTTGTTACTCTCTTGTAACACCCTTAATCTTTAGCACTTACATGACTTTATTGTGTTACAAGTGATGTAAAACTATTACTAAAACAATCCGCCCCCCCCCCAAAACCCACAAAAAAACAAAAACAAAAACAAAAACAAATACAAAAAGAAAAAAAGAAAAACGCCCACAAAAGTGCATAAAAGCGTCCTCCCTAGATTGCCTTATCTCTATGGTAAGACATGGCGCTCCTCCCGGAGGTCCGCACGGCGTGTTTACGTTGAAAGTATTCCCAGCGCTCTGGTTCCCACTCTGGCATCCAAACCCAAAAATGAAGTCTTTACGTCGTCTTTTCAAAGCCTGTTTTTCGAACTGCTGCATGGAGGAGAGCAGCGACCATCTGGACCCGAGCCCCTCTATAGACAAAGTTCTACTTTCGCCTGAGAGCTCCTGTGAGGAGGACGAGGCCATGCACGACGGTGTCAACGCTTCGCCGGTTTCTAGCCTCGACGTGTCCGTATTCAGTCGAAGTGGAGGATCTACGGCGCGATCAGAGACACCGTGGACGCCATTGTTCGCGCCTCGACATCTTGTCTTGGATTGTGCGGCACCGACCCGGAGCATCAGCTGTACGGATCTTACTGTAGTATCGATCTGTTCAGCTGACTGGGTACCGTGTGCCTCCTCAGTGGCAAGCCTCGTCGACTCCTTCTTCGAGATATCGGACACCGCGGAACCGGACAAGGAATCAGCATTAGATCAACCGCATAACACGGAAACCGTTGCTGATGCTGACAGCGATAGAGATGACGTATTGGAATCTATTCCAATACTGTTTGTCTCTAGCACCATACTAGCCTAAGCAGTTCGGAGGTGGTGAGAGCCCGCGTCGAACATCCATCAACGTTCTGTCTCCCCGGTTTTGATTAAGTTTTAAAGTATGCATGAGTAAATGTACTTTTTTTTGCCATAGCCCCGATGATCGACCAGCGCTCGAACCACCAAAGGAACAATGGAAAAAAGAAAATTTGGTAACAGAGTAACGGAAAAAAACGCTTAAACATATTTTTTTCATGGTCCTTTTTAGGACCAACAAAATTTCTTCAACTGTTATAAGATTTGGATTTGATACAAAACTAGTATTCAGGAAAAAAAAAAAAAGAGAGAGAGAGAGAGAGATAGAGAGAGAGATAGAGATAGAGATAGAGAGAGAGAGAGAGAGAAAGAGAGAAAGACAGACAGAAAGAGAGACAGAAAGATAGGGAGACAAAAAGAGAGACAGAGACAGAAAGAGGCAGACAAAGAGAGAGACAGACAAAAAGAAAAAGAGAAAGAGAGAGAGAAAGAGAGAGAAAGAGAGAGAAAGAAAAAGAGACAAAGAGAGGGAGACAAAGAGAGTGAGAGCAAAATCTACAGACAGAGAGAGAGACAGAGAGAGAAAGAGAGACTGCCAGACGATGGGAAAGAAAGGAAGAGAGATCGAGAGAGAGAGAGAGAGAAAGAGAGAGAGAGAGAAAGAGAGAAAGAGAGAGAGAGAGAGAGAGAGAAAGAGAGAGAGAAAGAGAGAGAGAAAGAGAAAATGAGACAAAGAGAGAGGGTAGTTGACGGGGTGCTCTGGGGTGGTTTGCTTGCTTTTTCTTTTGTACCGTACTAAATATCTATCGTCATTATTTCTCCTCTTTCTCTTCCTTGCACAGCAACGCCACTGATCGCCTCCATTTCTACAACCGGATTGAGTTCCTTGTTTTAGTTTTTTAGTTTTAGTAGAGGTTTTGCGAGAGTTGTGCCGTAAAACTTGTTAAAACCACCCTCCCTAAAATAGCAACAACAACAACAACAACAACAACAACAACATCGATAAGCCTCACATCCTGTGTCATCAAAGTTATGGAGAGAATGGTATCTGAACGACTGTACGACATGGCCGAGCGGAACGGCTGGTTTTCCGAACTGCAG
>NW_004797641.1:600160-601987 GCF_000002075.1 Aplysia californica | reverse complement strand
TATATATATAGGTTTGATGCTGTCCGTGCTGCTGGTCGTGGTCACATTGAGCACTTGTAAGACACGAAATAATAACTTGAAGGTATGTACAAAACATTTGTGCCAGCTGCAGTTTTCTGTTGTTTTCCGTTTTTGAAATATTGCGTGATGATTTTGACGTATTCTTTTTTAATTACCCTGCATAGATCCTATGACCCATGACACCACAAGGCTATTTGTAGGGACACTTAGAGGGTTATGTAATAGTTTTACGGCACAGATAGGTCATATATGTGCCAACGATTAAAAATGTTATTGAAGAGAAACAAACCAAAGGAAAAAAAAAAGAAAAAGGGGAAAAAGAAATGAAATAAGGAGACGAAATATTTGATAGGAAAGAACCGTACCAGAGCAATTTTCTACGCCACCCTCTGTTAAAGTCATGTAACCACAGTAGTTTTTAGCACTTCCGTGATAAGCAATGGCGACATTGGACTCGCTACAGGCCACGATACATGCGACAGACGGTAAGCGATAAGCGAGAGAATACGCTAGCTATGAGCGATACATTTTGGGATGGCCATGATTGGAGCGATAGCTCTAGCTAGCGAGACGCAAGCTTTGAGCGGAAAAGCTGGGTGGGTAGTCATAATATGAGCTGATTTTCTGAAGCCTGAAGCAGCGGCAAGCTAATTCGAAGTAGCTTCTAGATGTATTGATAAGTGTGTGTAGTCAGAGGCAAAGATGGCTGCTCACGATGTGTTTGGATGTCTTGAGACTTCAACAAATCTAAGACTTAAACTTGTGTTGGGTACCAAAAGGAAGTATCCAATACACCCGATCAATGCTAAAAAGGAAGAATTTGGAGAATACCACCATTTGCCAAGTGATTTAAAAGACGATGCAGAAAGATTTTGGTAATACTACAGAATGTATCCACAGACATTTTCTACAATTTTGGATCTTGTCAGGGATGACCAGCAAAAAGAGCACCGAAAACCAATTTCACCTGAAGAGCGCCTGACACTCACTCTGAGGTAGGTGACCATACATAATGTTTTGTTGTTATTGTTGTTGTTGTTGTTTTTGGCAAGAGTTTTTAATATTTCGAAATGTAAACGAAAGTCTTTCACGTCTTTTTGTTCAACTTTCACGAAGTAATTAATTTAATGTAATTTGACATTCTTGCAACAATTTACAACACAGATCTCTCTCGCCAAAATTAAAAAAATGAAGCCAACGGTGTGTAGTGTTGTTGACATAAAGAGAGAGTCAGACAGACAGGCAGACAGACAGACAGATAGTTAAAGCTAGAGACGCAGTGGGGCACCACTACTACACCCTTTCAACCATCAACTTTCAATGAACTTCCGACTAACGAAAGTGTTAAGGAATTAGCACGAAAGCTTTGCACGAAGTGCAAACAACTTCCTCTAAACTTATCTAATATGTTGCTAGCCAGGTTTGCAGATTCATCAAACCTTCATCAAAAATGTTCACCGGAAGTGAGAATGGGAGTTGTGTAGTGTGCCTTGCCTTCGCGTACGCTAGTGACAGTTTGCAATGATTTCAAAGAGCTCACAATGCACGACATCACAAAGTCACAATGAATTACCACAACTAGTTGAAAACGTATAGTATAGCAGTTGTGTCCCACTGCATTTACAAGTTAAATTAATGTTAGCATAGACAGCTGTAATAATTTCTGAATTTATTTGTTTTCAATCAATGTGTCTTGATTCGTTTAATGTTTAAAAGAAATGTAAAAAAAAAACCCGAACAAAATGCAAACTAAAAACATTATTCCAAACACACACACACACACACACACACACACACACACACACA
>NW_004797641.1:597234-600060 GCF_000002075.1 Aplysia californica | reverse complement strand
CACACATACACACACATATATACACACACACACACACACACACACACACACACACACACACACACAATGAATACAAAATTAAGACAGTAAACGTCTGGCAAAGTATAGCTGATTAAAAGGAAACAACAGTATGAATCTGTACACAATGTACTGATCCGATTTGATGATACTGAGATGAATAGAACTCCCTTGTCTTCAGTAGATGCCAGTGAGGAATTCATACTGTGCACACTTTCTGGGTAGGCACGTTGATATTCAGGTGCTCTGAGTGGTGCCATGTATGTTGAAGTTGAAGGCTTGGCACCTCTGTCTAGCATGAGCTGCTCCATCACAGGGTCGTTGACATTCCTGGTTATGTTCGCCTTTGCCTTCAAGATCAACAGAGGATCTTTGCTTTTGCGTAGATCACAACACATCGATGAAGTGAATCTGTCCCACTCATCCTGCTCTTTCCGTGCTTGTTGTGCTACTAGTAGGGCTTTCTTCATGTTGCTCATTTTCTCACGTTCAATCGACAAAAGCTCTTCCTCAAGCACCAGGCGATTGGATAATTTTCGTTCGACTTTCATAACCGTTGGTGCTGTTGGTCTTTCGTCCACCAGTTCTGTTGAAGCTGAAGGCTGCATAGGAGTGCTTGTGATTGATGCTGCACCATCGTCACTTTCTTCTGCATCAGAATACTCGGCGCTTGCTTTGAGTGCTGCTTCAGTTTCCACATTACTCACCATCGGTCGTCCAACAAACTGGACCCGCATGAATAAAAGGGGTTTGTATTATGGCCACCGGACTGCTGTTTCCCCAATTTCAAAGGCAGGTTGACCACTCTTTGTCTTTTGGAGCTTTGCAGAAATGTCCCTCATCCGGTCCTTTAGGTCCTTCATTTTTTTTGCTTTCGTCAACTGTGGATCAAATAAAACAGATATGAAGTATTGACACACTAGCAATGACAATTTAAAAATATTTTTTTTCTCTTCCACAGATTTCTTTTCACTGGAATTTCATATCGGGCTTTGGCATTCTCCTTTTGGATGGGGAGGTCAACTGTGGGAAAAATCATTGAGGAAACCATCGCAATCATTTGGAAGAGACTGAAGCTTTAATACGTGAAACAGCCTACCAAAGAGTCGTGTATTAATGTGGCAGAAAAGTTTCAAACGATATGTGACTTCCCCAATGTCATTGGAGCAGTAAACATTTTCGACATGAGCCGCTGCTAACTCTGGTTCAAACTTTTTTAATTACAGAAGCCTTTTCTCCTTTGTGTTACAAGGGGTTGCTGATTCAGATTTGAAGTTTGTTACAGATGAAGTGGGAGCCTATCGCAAAGACAGTGACGGCGGAATATTCTCAAGGTCGCAGATCAAGCGTGTTTTGGTTGCAAATACCATCTAACACCACCATTACCAGGTTCTGACATTTCCCTTCCATACTTTCTGATTGGCGTCTCAAGCTATCCTTCACAACCCTATTGCATGACACGGGTAGTTTCAAATTTGACCTATGAGAGGCGCATTTTCAACTATCACCATTCCAGGGCCAGACGCTGCTTCGAATGTGCTTTCGGTGTGTTGGCATCAAAGTGGCGCGTCTTGATAACTACGACAGAAACAAAGCTGGAAACTGCTGAAATGATTGTGCTATCCTCAGTTGCTCTAAACAATGCTATCATCTGTCTTGAAGGTATTGGAACTTGTCAGCCTGCTGTTGAGGAAGGGGAAGATTCATTTGCAAGAACTGCTGCTGGTTGTCCCCAAGGAAACCAATTTCAAAGACGGCCGAGTTACCATGCTACATGGGTTAGAGATCAACTGGTACAATACTTTACAGGTGCCAGTAGAGTTAGCTGACAGGATAACTATATTGTTTGAAGCGTGATCATAGAGAAGAAAACTTTGGAATCTATTCTTAGTCTTTAGATTAGTCACTACTTGGCGTTGATGATGATGATAATAATGATGGTGATTGTGATTTTTTACCATACGAGCTGGGGTTTGTGGTGGTGCATAAGTAAGTATTCACCCCCCCCCCCCCACACGCACACACACATACACACACATAATATGCATATTACATATTATACCCTTTTCTCAGATTATTTGCTATTGTTTTTCTATGTTTCGTATGTCATTTTCACTTGACCATGATTCTCATTTTGGACATTACTTATCAATGTCGTGATCTACTTTTGTTGCCAACTAAATAAGTCAGTAAACTGAAACTAAACTGAAACTATTTACCTGTAAACCCCGTTTCTCGGGCACATTTTTCGTAGGCCTTTCTTCTGTTGTCTCTTTGCAGGAAGTCTTTGTGATCCTTTATCCAGATCAATGGCAATTCTTGTACAAAAGAAATACAATTCAACGTTTCATCAGCATCCATTTTTCAACTGTTTTTGGCTGTTGTACGTGTGTGATGTCTCGTGGCTCAAATTTGTCGCTGTGTAGTACATGACGTCACAAAACACGCCTTGGCCTGCGGGACGAGGAAAGGAGAGTTATGAGCGATGAGCGAGAAGAAACATTGGAAAGTATTGTGCCGCTCACCGCTGGCGAGATCTGCATGGGAACAGCTCCTAACATGGCCGTCCAGACAGAAGACAATATAATATTTTAATCTCGCTATCGCTCAATATCCCTCCTCTGCTTGTATCGTGGCCTCAGCCAGCTTATTGCCTCCCTGTATTATTTTTGAAAGCATTAGACAAAAGCGCTGCTTGCCAACCTGAAAAAAAACAACAACAAAGCAAAATAAAAACAAACTCAATCAACATTGCTCGTTTTTAAGACATGAAAAAAACTGAAACGTCAAAGCAAAAAAAAAAAAAAA
>NW_004797641.1:592823-596067 GCF_000002075.1 Aplysia californica | reverse complement strand
ATTTTCTTTTTTTGGGGGGGGGAGGGGGGTTGTGGATATCCATAAGAGTACAAGTTCAGGAATCTCGTGACGTGATCACAAAATGCTGAGAGCAGATTCTAAGAATACTGCTTTTATGCAACATTTTTGCTTTGATTATGATCCCCAACTAAGTTACGAAGAGAGAACGAGAGAGCTCTCAGATGAAAGTAAACGTTCCTGCTCATCAAAGACAGGAGCGTTGCAGGGACAAGAAGACAGCCACGCGTCACACGTAATTCTCCACCTCCCTGGAGATGTGGGCAGGGATGGGATGGGGGAGGGCGGGGAAGGAGGTGGTGGGAAGGGGGATACATTTTAACCCTTTCAGGGCTAAAGAGTTTCTACGAGTTACGTTTTATACAGACAAGACAACTTTTTAAATGTTCATTTAATGAAGGAGATTTAAACTAAACACTAGTATTATACTTCTTTAAGAATAAGAAACAACACAAGTTGCAATGACCTTTTTCATGTACTCTTATTGTTTTATATCATCCTCTATAAACCAGTAAAATCTGGGTGGTTGGCGGGTGCTAAGGTGTGGTTTGATCCCTTTTTCCTATCAAACCTCTATCCTCCTTATCTCGCCCTCTTCCTTTTTGTTTGTTAGTCTTGTAACACCTCTAATCTTCCGCACTTATATGACCTTATATGTATTATAAGTGCCGTAAAACTGTTACGAAAACAAATAATTTTGTATAATATTACCCTCTATAGACCGGTTAATAAATAACAGTGAACCAGTTTGGTGAGGATAGCCGCATCCGCAAGCAATCCACTTGAGTCCAATTTTTGAGAATTTTAAATTTTTACACCCTCTCAAAAGTTTTATCCAAGATGCGCGTTTGGACATCACCAAAATACAGTTAAATGCTATGGTCAAGGTCAAAGCTTACACTTTTCTTGCTATTCTCGATTCTTGATAGGAACAACACAGCAGAAACTAGTTTTTTTTAAGTCTCTGATGTAAAAAAATGTATCCAAACGGACTTAAGTGGATTGCTCGCGACACCGATGGTATGATTGCAGCATACGTCTAGAGTATTCTACACTGTTGCGAAGAGGTTGAGACATTTCATGCTCAAACTCCAAGGTGTCAGGGGCAGATAACGAGTTATGTCGTTTCCGCGCGAGTAGTCTAACTTGTTTGCCTTTGATCAAGATGGCGTGTACTGTTGATGAGGAAAAAAGATTTTTACGTGACGTCGCTAATCGAGGTATACGCTTGGTAGCTAATGGGGTTTTCCACCTTCATGAGGGAGGCGGCGGGTTTTTGGCGGGTTATTTTTGGTTTTCTCTTTGGATTGCGGGTTTTTTTTCTGAGGGGTTGGAGGGGAGTTAGGAACGCATTTTCTTTTTCGTCCTTTTGCCAACGGGAAGAAGAAGCTTAAATATATCGGCGTATGTGGTGCAGCAGTTTGGCGCTTCGTTGTCACACCTAGGACGCCCGAGTTCGATTCCCGAGTGGGGAGGATTTCTATCAATCATTTCGGTCTTTTTGGGTTGGGATTTTGTATTCCTCTCAGCCCAGGTTGGCCCGTACATGCGAGGTTGAGACCCGTCCTCTAAATAATCTATATTACTTATATATTCATGAATTATACCAATAACTCAACGTTTTCTCCCTATCTCAATGTATCTTTTTCTCTCTTTATCATTTCCTCTGTCTTCCTCTCTGTCCATTGGCCTATAGACTTTCCTCTTAGTTCTCCCTTCCCCTCTCTCATCTGTATACCACAGATTCAACCTTCCAGTTAATGAAAAACTCCTTTCTACGTTTTTGGTTATAGTACGAGTTTTATGGCACTTGCAACACAATTAGGTCTTAAAAATCTCTACCCTGGAATTACAAAGTTCTATCAGCTCTGTACCTAGGATTGAGAAATTTGACGTAACATTTATTTGAGCTTCAGAATATGTCAAGCTTTTTCGAATGTAATATATTATATCTTGATAACGACTTCGAATAATCTTACTATTTTGATAGACCAGATAGAACATGGTCTTAGTAACTCAGAACGGCCAAAAATGTCAGATAGAACTTCGTAATTTTAAGGTAGCAGAATGCCGAAGAATAGAAGTGTTTCCAGAGAGTAACATTCAGAGAAAAGGAGGATAGATAAAGGAGGATAGATGTTTGACAGGAAAGAAGGAGTAAACCACACCAGTGCACCCGCCAACTACCCACATGTATGGCTACACATAATAATGAATAATGAAGTAAGAACGTGAGCATCTCACAACTACCTCCCCCCCCCCCCAAACCACAAATTTCCCCTTTTCAGGTGTCGATCTAAGGGTCGTTCCAATCAACATCCCACTCACTGGGACAAGAGATACGGGAGACTACTCAACACAGCGCACGTGACTACTTCAAAGGAGTGTGGAATCGATCATCAGTACTGAGGTAATAATATAGTAGATAAGTTTCCCTCATCACCTTACCCCACGTTCCTCTCCACACCCCCCACCCCCTCTTTCCCTTCTCAACCTCACCTTCTCAGATAAGAACGACCATTTCCCATTTCCTCCATTTCTTTTTACGTTATACAGCAAGTGTATGAAACGACCATCTGTCTAAGGCGCCATTTTTCTCCTCGACAAAGGGTGAACTTTTAAACAGTTTAGAGTATACATTATGAATATCAACAAAAAAGGTGCACAGCTCTGATAGTTCATGGTTTTGATATAATATTTTTTTTATATCGAAGGCACGATGCTCGAATAGTCGGAAAAGCTTCCCCTCCAGCTAAATCTGCTTTAAAAAGTTGAAACATTTCAAGGTTCTCAAAATATTTGGCCTACCTGTTTAAACTGCTGGCTACAAGCACATTCTTGTGTACATTTGTGAGGCATCGTGGTGAATTCAGGAGCTCGTCAAAATAACGAAATCGAAGATATTATGTATTTTCCCGCCAGTGTGACAATTTTTTTTCCTCGGATTTTTTTTTCTGGCTCCATACCTCTTGTGTCCATTTAAAAGCATGTGTGGATTTTCACTGAAAAACGTTGAATAAAGGTAGGCCTACATAAATGACAAATTTTCGAGTTCCAAGGACCCTCAAGGTTTGGAAATCAACAAAATCCTGCGGCCTTTTCTCGCTAACTTCACCCCTGAAACCAGGCGACCGCCACCTCCTTCAGTCACAAATATCTCGACTTCTGTTCAAGGTAGATGTATATTTTTAAAATCCAAAGATAGTCAAATGAAAATGCTATAAGA
>NW_004797641.1:590420-591682 GCF_000002075.1 Aplysia californica | reverse complement strand
GGGGGCGTCTTCTGATTGTTGTATGCGTTTATGCCGGACTATCCCATAATTTGCATCTTTCTAACTGCTATATTTCTTCCTTCCTACTTACTACATTTAATTCTTCGCTTTCTCGCTTCCATTATTCACTTCTCTTAACCTTCTTTCCTCCGTTATTCTCTCTCACTCTTTTCCTCAGCTTCTTACGTTCTTTTCTTCTTTTTTTTCATTCTTTTCTCCCCTCTCCCCACTTTTTGACTTCCCCCGTTCTACACCTCACTTTATCCTCTCGGGGCCCTCCCACCTTCGCTCGGTTAAAGATCGAAGCGATATTTTAGATCTCGGATGATCTGCGAGCCCGCGTCCCAAGGGTAATTCCCCCAAGCTAACACACAGATGACCTCTCAAAAATGCAGGAACAAACCGAGCACATACACACAAACTGGCGAGGAATGAGAGGGAAATCCTATTCCCCTTTTCAACCTTTTCCTGATTTTGTTTTTATGTTCTTATTCCCCTTATTCTTTTTGTTATCTACCATTTTATTATCTCCTCCTTCTGCTGCACGAAGCTATCCTACTTACCTCCTTCTATAACGAGTTCCGTGACATTTATGTGGCATCGTGGTGAAATCAGGCGCTCCTCACAATTGTGAAATCGTCGAAGAAACAGACATTTATCTGCCTGTCGGGCAATTTTTATCGAATGTTTTTCTTGTTATTGCTCAACACCTTTTATGTGCTCGTAGAAACACATTTGCTGAAAAACGTTGAACAAAAGCACCAAAAATATAGACTTGCAGTTTCCAAGGACCCTCAAGCTTTGAAGTCACCAAACTTTGGCAGCTATTTTCTCGCTAATTCTACTCCTGACACCATGGTGTCACTACTTTCTTCAATCGCAAATATCTCCTCTTCTATTAAAGATAGATATTAGCATTTTTCATATCAAAAGCAAGACAAATGAACACGGTTTAAGATGATAACAATATCAAGAGCTCCATTTGCCCCCAATTGTACGAGCGCTTGATTCCACCGCGCTGCGACACATTTTCTCCTCAATGTTCACCCAGACGTCCCTGCTCTTGCCCAGAAATGCTGACTCAGCGAAGTTTCTTGTGTCACGGCGGAGCGGTAAACGGAGGAGGTCCCCGCAATGAGAGTGAGAGGGTTTTATATTTCCAGACTACTCAAGACAGCATGTTGTCAAGACCAGTCCTTCAGGTCGTTCTCATCATCATCATCATCATCATCATCATCATCATCATCATCATCATCATCATC
>NW_004797641.1:588768-589896 GCF_000002075.1 Aplysia californica | reverse complement strand
AACTACTAAGCGTTCACTATGTGATGTTTCATAACGGTGTGTTAGATAAATAAATATCTATTTCCAAAATATTTTACTGTTTCCTGTTATGTTTCATCTTGAAACGTAGCAATTACCGTCATCTTCACACATTATCTACGTAACTTACAAAAATCCAGCACCAAATCAGAACAAAAATATTCTGACAAATAAAAAACCCAACTACCTAAGACATGATACCTTTCTCTCTCTACCCCCCCCCCTTTGGGGGAACCAAGGCTGGATTAAACATGTGGGATGCCTGGGGCCCACTTGGAAGGAAGACTCTCCCCTCCCCCTCCCCTCACGTATTGCATCAGTTGCATACACCTCAGAATATTAACCTAAATCCTAATACATGAATATGAATAAGACACTTTTGGAAATACCGAAAGGGAACTTTTGTTTCAACGTTATAATGAGTAATGCATAAACACGAAATTAATATGAAATGAACACATGTCGTTCTTACGTACGAAATTTATTTACACAGAGAAGTTCAGTTGGGATTATTTACTTTTTCACGAAAAAGTATTGTATAACAAACACACCAATAAGCATATTTCAAATCAGAGAATGGATGGAGTTATAACCATTACAGTCCAGTCACATTTCTCGATTTTAGTGCGGCAAAGTCGGGGATGACACCAAAGAAGTCCAGTTCACGCAGTAAATCTGACCCACTGCTATTGTATATAGGTGGATGCCCCCCCTCCTCCCTCCCTTGGTGGGTGGTCCTGGACCTAGGCCCCTTGGGCCCTCTCCTTACTCCGGCCCTGCTGCGGACAAACGTACACACCGAGGAGGAAACGAAAAGAAAACAGAAAAGGAATAGATAAACCAAAACCTAAACGTAAGAGAAAATTAACGAAAAGACAAAAAGATATAAGATAGATCTATAAATATATGAGATCCACCCCCTCTCTTCCTTTTCCCCTTTTCCCCTTAACCCCCCCCCAAAAAAAACAAAACAACAACAAACAAACAACCCAAACAAACAAACCAAAACAACAAAAACCAAAAAACAACAACAACGAAAAAACCCCAATCTAAAAATTGGAAAGAAAGAAAAATCCCTAAACCGAACTCAGAAAAACAACAGGGGGTGGG
>NW_004797641.1:587079-588668 GCF_000002075.1 Aplysia californica | reverse complement strand
GGTGGGGGGTGGGGGAGGAAGAAGCCACGTTTGACAACTAGAACAACTGGAGACGACAAGCCTAACATATTATTATCATAAGCAGGTCAGTATACAAGTCGGAAAGGATTTTTGAAAAACTCAACCAGGCGGAGACTACTTGATCCAGAATCCTTCCACAGGTCAGCTTAAGAACATTATGTTCAGTCCAAGTACATTGACTCTTTGTATAACGGAAGGCTTTTCCTCCTTTGTACGCAACCAACTTTATCATCCTAGTTTTTAGCATCATAAATTTCCCCTTAATTTTACTCCTGTTAAAGCTATTTGATCAAAATAAACACCAAATTGAGTGGAAATGAATTATCCAAGCAGTGATCATACAGTTTGATAATAGATAAAAGATGACTTTGCTAAGGTTTCGTAGATGTATGTTAAGACTGTAAACAACCGAGTGATGCTGTGACCCAGATTATCTGGCGCGCTGTGTACTAGGAGTTAGAGAACAGTAACGGCCAAAAAAAAGAAGAGATGTCATGATCTGGCGTACTGGCTCCAGTCCTTTAAAATACCCAACTTAAAACCATTGACTATCAACAAAACCCTTTTCGGCGTTCGTGTAAAACGTAAACATCTCGGCCCCAAAGCAAACCAACACTCCATCATTTCTTCAGACGAGTCATCTCATAAAACCGCCAAATCATCAAAAGCTGTTCCCAATGTGCGCAACCCTTATGTCAACTTATCAAAACAATTTACAAAACCCAGACTATAAAAGAGACGAAGCGGAGGATCTGTTTAAACAAAAAGGAAGGAAGTGACGCCACGACCCCGGCAGCAGGCGTTAAACAAAAGCTGCCGAAGTTAGAGACGGTGCGAGCGAAGTGTACGCGGCTCTTCAATAGGTCAAATTCCTGTTACACTCCAGCTTTTTTAATCCATACCAACGCCACGTGGACGACTGCCCTCTTTCAGAAATAGAACAAAAACCAGGAAAAGATGCAATTGATACTACGTCCCTAAAAAGGCGAGCAGAATGTAATTTTGGCGGGTGTGACTCAGTCACCGTGTTATACTTTTTGTCTGGTATGGATTGTAATGGCGAGAACTGTTCTTGGTTGTAAGGTCTACATGAGCCCACCATTGTTTGAATAAGAGGTTAAAAACGTCTTCTCGCATGACGTCACTGCTACATACATGTGGCGCCATAGAGAGTGGAGACCCCGGATGTGCGTAGTAGGTCGAGTTAAGTAAGTTCCCAATGGACGGCTCAAGTTGACTTTTACCGAATCGTAGATATCGGAGCACCACGACTGGGTTTGTTTTTTTTTGCAGTGCAGATGTGAGTCCTGAGCGCAATGTAAGAGTAAAGATAACTCCTACATTGTTTCTGTAATATGCGGATGTCGTTTTTGATGTTACCGTTGTGTATTTACTTTCACGTGATTTCCGTTAAGTACTATGTCTACCAACTGCATCTAAGATTTAGCAAAAGTTATTTTACAGTCAAATTTGTCCAAGAAGGCCATCCACTGTCGACAGGAAAAGTGACTGTCTTAAATAAGCCTTACACCGTGTCATTATAATTCTTGTAAAAATACTCCGGGGGG
>NW_004797641.1:585171-586251 GCF_000002075.1 Aplysia californica | reverse complement strand
TTTTATTTTTTTATATGTTTAAAAAACAAACAAAACATTTCTTCTGTTTGTTATGTTTGATTGTTTGAGTAAAGAGAAGCACAATTATGGTCACTTAGAACTGTGAAAATGTTAGACAGATAGAAAGACAGTAACAGCTGAAGATATCATCTTGTTTCAAAGGAATCGATTCTTCTTTCAAGTTCCCAAGCGTCTGTGGTGTAGCGGTTAGGCGCTTCGCTGTCGCACGTAGGAGATCCGAGTTTGATTCTCAAATGAGGAGAAAAGTTTTGTCTAGTACATCGGTCTTTCTGTTAGAATGTTGTATCCCTGTCAGTCAAGGTTAGCCCAGACAGGCAGAGTCGAAAGCTCGTGTCCGTAATGCTTTAAATTGTGTCGTTGGGGTTTTTAAGACACCTACATTAAAAAAATTGTTCAGGCGTCATGTTTCACGTGCATACAAGAAGATAGAAATTACTACGGAAAGTAAGAATCTTATTTAGTTATTTTTTTCTTGAAAGTCATTATAATTATGCTTGCCGTTCCATAATATGGTCTTTAACTTGATTAGGGATGTGTGACTTTGTGCTATTCTAATAAGAGGACTTCTGTTCTTGAACCTTCATCCACAGTGATTACTCCAACGTACTGGATTTGCCAATGGCTTCAAGGGTAGTATCTTTGAGTTAGGTCGTACATGAGGTATTCCACGGTAACTGATGGGGCATTTGGACTATAATTCCTTATAACGATAACGCTGTAATTCAATAGGGGGTTAGTGTGGGTGAGGGGGTGGGGGCAAAAATTGGAGACGAAAGCAGACGACAGAACATTGTTAGAGCGGGAAAGGATGTGAAAGGAGAAACACTTAGCGAAGAAAAATTCCCGTCTGTATCCGGACTCGAACCCGGGACCTATTGAATGAGAGGCGAACACCTTATCCTCTAGACCACGAGAGCCCCCTTCATGCAGTCTAGATCACCATGGGTCTCTTCTGATTCTTTGTGTTCTCCAGTTAGATCTCACGGGTAGTCGTCTTCTGATTCTTCCACCATGGTTCTGAATATAAAAAAACTTTCGGCAAAACTTGATTTGGACCCC
>NW_004797641.1:581222-582447 GCF_000002075.1 Aplysia californica | reverse complement strand
AACAACAACAACAACAATAACTACAATAACTACAATAACAGCAACAAAACAAACAACAGAAACAACATTAATAACTAGAACAGCTTTACATTTCTCCAAGTCCTATGGCTGCGATAGTCTGACGCCAAGAGGAAGCAGCCAGCCAGAGACCGCCCGTGTGGTATGAGGCTCACCCTACACCTAAAACAACTAAGTCATTGATGACGCATGACAGCCCGACAGAAAGGAAGCAAACGTATTGTCATGTCCTCTCCACAAGAATCTCCTAACTGTAAGCAACGTCAAAAGCCGACGTGCCATCATCACAGGAATGTCCTGTCAAGCGTAAGACGATGTGTAAACCCAACGAGAAATCGAAGCGGCTAGAATCTGTCCTCGTTTTTGTTGTAGCGTTTTACGGCACTTGCTGCAACACAGTGAAGTCATATAGGTGCCGAAGATTAGGTTTTTGTTACTTGTTAGTACAAGAGAGTGACAAACAAAACGTGAGGGGAAGTAGATCTAAGGAATATGTCCTCACAGTCCCCTACTGAAATAGGCCTATACTTGACCATCAGTAATTTATTTATTGAGGCACCAGCAATCTATGTCCAAGTGCTGTTTTAGCCATAGGCCTATACTGTTTTTTTAATAAAATTTAAAGATGTACTTTTAACACTTTTGTTCTACGTACTCGATTCTTGTTAGCTTTAGTAAGAGTTTTATGACACTCGCAACACAATAAGGTCATATAAATGCCGAAGATTAGAGATGTTAAAGGAGAGTAACAAAGATAAATAAGAAGGAGGAGGAGATAGAAA
This sequence comes from Aplysia californica, assembly GCF_000002075.1. Classification (NCBI taxonomy): domain Eukaryota; kingdom Metazoa; phylum Mollusca; class Gastropoda; order Aplysiida; family Aplysiidae; genus Aplysia; species Aplysia californica. Next base: position 581,647 of record NW_004797641.1, on the reverse strand, counting down.
ATGGTGTCTTAACAACTACCTACTGAACTATACTATTCGAGAATCGATGCACATGTACCATTTTTCTTCTTCATACTCGATTCTCCGAACGAATCTTTTGTTTTTCAGGAACAGACACCCTTGGTGTGCAACTCAATCTCAGACATGTGTCTCGGGGTACTTTATTTTGCTTGACTTGAGAATACAATGTTTTACCCGCCGGCAGGAATGTGGCAGTTGATGGAGAATAAGTGGGGAGACGTGTGGGGAGGATTCTTACCGAGTATCTCTGTCTTTCTACTGGGGTGTTGTTGTATGCCCCACAGCCCTGGTTGACGTTGACAGGCAGGGTCGAAGCCCGCCTCCTGAATAATCTACATTGTGTCGATGGGATATATATATATATACACACACACACACACACACACACACACACACACATATAT
>NW_004797641.1:579836-581032 GCF_000002075.1 Aplysia californica | reverse complement strand
AAATATATCATACCAACCCGTGTCATACCATACTTTGCCATATCAAATCAGACCGTATCATACCCCGCGTATCATGCCATGACTTGTTTTAAAAACATGAAAGTGAAAGAATAAAAGTACAATAAACAACAGCCCTGACACTCACAATCAGAGAAGTGTCAGTACACCGAGGCTTACATCATTGGCGAGCTTTGACAGGTGAAAATTTCGCCCCTAAATAACCGCTCATGCATGTGCAAAATCCCGCTGGAGCGACGGAAAAGACAAGAGTACACACGTCATGTCACGTGGAAGTGCCATAGAGTATGGGATAAAGACAGATTGTGCAGATAGTGACGTCATGAGTAAGTTACCATAGAGTATGGGATAAAGACAGATTATGCAGATAGTGACGTCATGAGTAAGTTGCCATAGAGTATAGGATAAAGACAGATTGTGCTGATAGTGACGTCACGAGTAAGTTGCCATAGAGTATGGGATAAAGATAGATTGTGCAGATAGTGACGTCATTTGTAAGTTGCCTCTGGTATAATACGAGGACAGATTATAGAGGCAGCCATGTCACATGTTGAAACAAAGGTATTTTGTTTGTTTTAGTAAAAGTTTTACGGCGCTCGCAACTGCATATGGTCATATGAGCGCCAGAAGATTAGAGGTGTTACAAGAGAGTAACAAACATAAAATAGAAGACGGGGAGATAAGGACGATAAATGTTTGATAGGAAAGAAGGAGTAAACCACACCAGAGCACCCGACAACCATCCACAACAAAGGTATAGGTTTAACACCTCTATCAACACTATTAGGTTATTAAAGAGGCGGGAGCTCCGAGTTTAACGTCTATCTCCGAAAAGACCGAGCCGTAATACGTGCAGATAGTGATGTGTAATTTGCCATAGAGTATGGGAAAATGATAGATTGTGCAGATAGTGACGTCACGTGTGAGTTGCTTCGGGTAAAATGTTAGGACAGATTGTACAGGCAGCCATGTCACATGTAAAAAAAAGTTGTTTTTTTCTCGAGGAAAGGGCAGACAAGTTTGGTGACTTCCAAAGCTTGAAAGTCCTTGGAAAGTGAAAAGTTACATTTTTATACCTTTAATCTCACCGATTTTCAGTAAAATCTACACAAAATGAGTTTTTAAATTGACATTAAAAATGTAGATCCAACATAAAAAACATCACACACCCCCAACCC
>NW_004797641.1:577736-579098 GCF_000002075.1 Aplysia californica | reverse complement strand
TCTCTCTCTCTCTCCCTCTCTCTCTCTTTCTGTCTCTCGCGCGCTAGTTCAATCAGGTCATATAAGTGCCGAAAATTAGCGGTACTACAAGAGGGCCACTCACAAAGAAAAGAAGGAGCAGAGATAAGGATGGTGGCCGGTTGATAAAAAAGAAGGAACAAACCAAACAAGAGCACCTGCCAACTATCCGCCTGTGTTTGTGTGAAAGAAATATACTATATTTTAAATCTTCATCTAGTAGGAACCATTATTGTACCTTAAAAATACAAAGTTCTATCTGCTCAGCGCCAAGTTTTGAGAGATTTAATGTTTAAAAAATGATTTTCACCTGTCAAGCCTTTTCGAAGGCAGTTTAAAAAATGATTTTCACATGTCAAGCTTTTTCGAAGGCAGTTTAAAAAATGATTTTCACATGTCAAGCTTTTTCGAAGGCAGTTTTTTTTAATATCTTGATAAAGACTGAACAATCTTACTATTTTGATGGAGCAAATAGAACGTTTGGCTCCTGATCTCACGGTCTTTATATAGTAACTCAAAACGGCCAAAAATGTCAGATAGAACGTTGTAATTCTGAGATAGCGAATTTGGAACACTGTAGCATGTCAAGAACACACAGTGCACACAAAACATATTTGTCAAGTCACAAAGCCTGAGGTCATTCATAAAACCACAGCACAAATGCCGCGTCTGTGATAAAGACCCAAGTTCGATTCCCAAGTAGGGAGAAATTTCTTTCGAGTGTCTCCGTCTTTTTGCTTGGATGTCGTATCCCTCACGCCCTGGATCAGCCCTGGCGGGCAGAGTCGGAAGCCTGCCTCCTAAGTGATCAAAATTTGTTGATGGGGGCGTGAAAATACGATGTACCTACATTTTTTCCTTTGCTGCTGTAGCTGTTGCTTCGCCAAATATTGGTGCTTTTGCTTTCACTCATATTACTAATGTAGATGGCGTTGTTGCTTTTTTTTGTTGCTGTTATTGCTGCTGTTTTGGCTGTTGCTGATCCAAACTGATGTATTTGGTGAGGAATCTTCTAACTTAAAATGAAAAAGCACGCCAGAAAAGAAAAAGAAAAAAAAAGACTAGAAAACCCCCCCCAAACAATTACTATACCCCTTTTAGATTCGACCCACGACCTTCCTTATATCCTTCAAAATTTTTGCTGACCATGACATAAAAATCGTCCGGCATTTGCGTCAGAAAGGAGAGGGTGAGAGTTCGGGTTGGAAGGGGTGGGAGAACAGGGGTTGTACATGTTACAGATAGTGAAAGAAGTGAGCATGCGCGGCCTGATATATCATATCTTCCGCCTGGGACTCGACACACGTTTGCTTTTACTGAGACGTGGTGTGTGAACGTCAATAT
>NW_004797641.1:575395-577054 GCF_000002075.1 Aplysia californica | reverse complement strand
TGTGTGTGTGCGGGTGTGTGTGTGTGTGTGTGCGGGTGTGCGTACGTGGTGAAACATCAAACCAATGTGTCAGGATCTGCACAACGACAATTCGTCATCTATCTTCAAGATCCGAGGGAGGGAAATTATAATAGGCTAGTACTTGGGCAAACTACTCCCACTATTACTGTCTTCCGCTCAGGCAAAGTTGTATCACGCACACTGCATTAACATTCTCTCTCTCTCTCTCTCTCTCTCTCTCTCTCTCTCTCTCTCTCTCTCTCTCTCTCTCCTCTCTTTCCTCTCTCATGCTCCTCGTTCTGAAGCAGACCTATAATGACCCTGTAACAAGGTCATTCAGAATCTTGGTGAAAACTCAACAGTTTCCAGATTTAAACTGTCGAATATTTATCAGCCTGACGTAAATTACTAACTCACATTCTCATAGCTCATGCATGATGATATGATTCAAATAAGAATGTCAGAATAACAGAAAACACGACAAGGAACAAACCACACACACACACAAAATTAAAAGTAAAAGAAGCACGAAATATGAATGAAAAATATGACACAAAATGTAAAATACCAAACATTAACAACCCCCCCCCCCGCAAAAGACAAAGTAAATGAAAAAGAAAGAAAGAAAGAAAGAAAGAAAAAGGTATTTCGCAAGATTTCCTGTCTGGTGGTCAAGAATAGAAAGAAAGTCACCTTGAGTCGGCAGAAAATTTTTGTCTTCTCTATCACTGCTTTCCTGCCCTTTTTAGACTGATGTCTATTGTGAAATCCAAAATAGACGTACCTGGCATGCAAGGGACACGAATTCAAATTCTACTCTAGAGGTTAAATATAAATATTTATTTTCATGATATGTTTTACATTGATTCTCCATCCTTCTGCTGCCGAATTGGTCACGCAATTTTGGGTTCGAAGCAGCCAGTCTTCTGTCTTGTTTTAAATTGTGTCGACAAAGGCAACATTAGGATGACATAGATATGAGACTGTTTCCAGCTCCTCAGATCACAACTAGGCTTGGCTACAGTTTAGTTAGTACAACGTTGCTTGCAAAATTGTTGATTCAGGTACTGAAATAAAATTATCATTCGTTAGTTGTTTCAACTGGACATACACACAAATAGATTTTGTCCAACACTGAGAATGTAACAATCAACATCGCAACTTACTAAATCAACTTGGTTTACAAAAAAACCAAGGCTGTTTCCAGCTTCTCAGATCACATTTGTAGACTAGGATCGTAAAATAAATTGTCTGTTGGTTGTTACAACAAGACATACACACAAATAAATAGATTAGAGAGAGTAACAACCAACACAACAATTTACTAAAGACATTTGGATGACTAAGAAATAATTCTAAGACTTTTTCAATCGTCTTAGATAACAGAATTTTTTCCTTGCTTTGTATAAATGGCTGCTCTAAGGAACCTCTTGAATGCCTCATAAGAACAGAGCTCCACCCACTCCCAAAAGAAGATCGTGTCACTAGTCTTTGTTTTCAGACGTCCATCAACCATGTTCAAAATAACTCATCAAGTTGGATAAAAACGTTTTTCTGAACCGAACTCACTGCCAAAGAAATATCAGTTCGAGCCGTGCCAAATGAAAAAAAAGGCAACAACAACCTTACCTCCTCCCCTCAACCACACACACACACACA
>NW_004797641.1:564876-574843 GCF_000002075.1 Aplysia californica | reverse complement strand
TGTGTGTGTGTGTGTGTGTGTGTTTGTGTGTGAGTTCTGCAAGCATTGAGGTAGGGGCATGATGAATGCATAGGTTTCCACAACAACGTTTTGATCAAATCTAACATGTAGTCGGTTTCAGAGTTAAAAAATACTCACACATTGCCTAACGATAAAATACAGTCGATCTCACGCGCAGACACACAAGAGGCAGAAATACACTCCCTGCAGGGTAAGCGGAAGTTACTCGTAAATGATAAATGTGTAGCGTCGTGCTAAAATCTGCCTCTCGTCAAAATAATGAAATCAAAGAAACTGACATCTTTTTTTCCTAACGCAGGGGAATTTTTATAGATTTTATTATCAGCATACGGTATTTCCTCTTTTTACCAATACCTTTTAAGTCCATCGAAATAGACATATCTGTGTGGATTTCAAAAAAAAAAAAAAGGCAGACAAAAAAAAAAAGAAGTAAATTTGCGGTTTCCAAGGATACTCAAGCTTTGGAAGTCAACAAACTTTGGCGGCCATTTTGTTGCTAACTTTACCTCTGACACTAGGGAACCCCAACCTCAACTTCAAATAGCTCAACTTCTTTTCAAGATAGATGGATATCTTTTAAAGTATAATCAAAAGACAAATAGATAAGCTTTAAGATGATACCACCTACTAATGCTCAAAATGGGCCTGATTCCATCTTGCCGAGACAAAACTTTAAAAAAAAGAAGATTCTGAAGAAAAACCATCTGGAACCCCCTCCCCCTCTGTCCTTCTAAACAAGACGAACCCCCTCAAAGCATCCCGTCATCTGGTTATACTTCCTATCTGTGCTGACAGGAAACACGGTCAGATTTATATACAGTTTTACATAAACTTTCATAGCCTCTAGATTTACGGAGAAGGCCTCGTGAATTTATGACAAGACGATCACTGGTTTCGGGTTCTATATACCCAGTGCACACTGGCACGATCAAATTCAGTCGTATGGAGTTGGGCCCAGCCAGACTTTCCTCCATGGAGGGGAAAAAGCTACCATTTTGGCCTAACACAACCGATTTGGCTCCGGTCCTTGGAAAAAACTAAAGAGTTTGGTTTGAAGGTCATAATCGATAATTGTACAATTCGGTCGACATGTGCCAAAGTTTTAGCATTTGCCCCTCAATGGAGAAAAATATGAAAAGCCCCTGCTCTGTTCGACTGAATTCGATTGGCAGTGTGAACTTGGTATCAAGCAAAACAGCTGGAACCTATTTGGTCGTCTGGAAGGATAGGACAAGAAGAAAATGTACAGCTTTCTGTAGAAAAGATCTGAGTAATTTATGGTTCTAAAAAGGGTCCCTCTGTGCTGTGATAACATCGACGATTCAGGCATCCAAGAAACTACGTTTGTTTCTCCCAACTTATTTTTGTTAGTGAGTAGACACTTTGAGCATCTTTCAGTCCAATCTCAATTGGTTTCTTTTCCTTTCATGAAATTCTCAACAGTCTTCCAAAATACTGCACATCTGTTGCTTCTTATGAATTTACGTAGACACCCTCCCTCCCACCAACCCACCCACTTACCCATTCATCCACTCACACGCCCTCCACCCACTCATAATTCATCCAAGTAACGATCAGTCCACTCATCCACATCTCCACTTAGATAGATCTACTCATCCACCCATACAACCCCCCTCCCCCACCCCCACCATTCATTATTTCTACTCAGCACACCACACCAAAGATCGACGAAAATTATCCCAGAGTGGCAGTTGCAATACCCGGTTTTGTGAAGAATGTTCAACCTTTTGAGGCAAAATTGATTATAACGATGCTTAATCCACGACTGATATGACAGAGAAAGGTTTATTTCATTCTTCCCTTTCACATGAGACTAGGTATAGGCCTTCAAGAAGAGCTGCTCTCCATCTGTCTCTGTTCTGGACAACCTTTTCCACCTCTAGCCATCTGTGTCTCATAATTATAATATGCCTGAGATCTGCCTCTGGATCTCACTCCCAGGTGGATATCGGCCTTCTTCTCTTTATCTTCCCCTTGATGACAGCTGTTTAGCAAAATATGATCTATTAATAAAGGCGTCATGATATAACTCTGTAATTAAATAAACATGACGTTGTTATGACGATTTATTTGTATTCTAAATTAAGCTCATATTACAGAAATCTTTCCCGTAGTTTTTACCAAAAACAAACACTCGTCAACGAAGCCTCAACCATTCCTCCGTTACCCCCACCTCCATACAAAATGAAATGGAATATGTATAACGCCCCTGTCAACACTAATAGGCTATTTTGTTTTGTTTGTTTTTGCAAAGTGTTTTACGGCGCTCGCAACTGCATAAGGTCATATGAGCGCGCGGGACACACTTAATATTTTCAGTTGGTAGGAAATTTTGAATTTTGCCCGGGTGGCGGCCGAAGCCTACTCTTACCGATTTTAGACCACCAAGGGATCTTTAACGTGCGCAACTTGTACACCGGTCCACCGAGATTTTTCGCCCTTGTCCGAGAAGGCTAGGTGTAGATCTTTCCTTCCAGAAGATCAGGGGTGTGTCAGAGAGACAGCAGTAAGGAGGAGCCAAGGAGTAGCAGTAGAAAGGCTGCAGAAAGAGTCAGGAGCCCAGAGGAGGGGGCAAAGGAGGTGAAGGGGTGGGGGCAGAAAGTGGAAATGAAAGCAGACAACAGAACATTGCTAGAGAGCAGGAAAGGAGGTGAAAGGAGACAATTTTAGAGAAGAACATTTTTCGGTCGCTACCCGGATTCGAACCCGGGACCTTTTGAATGAGAGGCCAACACCTTAACCCCTAGGCCACGAGAGCCCCCTTAGGTTATTTAAGAGGCAGGACCTCGAGTTTCAGGTCCATCTTCGAAAGAACCGAGTTGAAGCTTGAACTCCCGAACCGGCAATCTCACGATTAAGGGTCCGGCAACCCTCCCCCCATCACACACACACACACATACACACACACACACACACTCACACACACACACACACACACACGCACACACATATATACACACACTCACACACATACACAATCACATACACACCCACTCACTTACACACAGTCACACACACTCACTCACACACACACACACACACACACACACAGCTACACACACACAGCTACACACACACTCACTCTCTCTCTCTCTCTCTCTCTCTCTCACACACACACACACACACACACACACACACACACACACACACACACACACACACACACACACACACACACACACACACTGTTCCCTGTCGTCGCGTTGAATCCGTTTGCGCGTGCAAAAGAAACGGAACAATTATTGTATCTGTAGCAGTTGTTGTACGCTTCCGCCGTCACAATTTAGATAATTTAAGAGGCTGAATGCTTTGACCGTGCTCATCAACGTTCAAGCAGAAAGACAGAGATACTCCATTTAAAAACTACAACAACAAAAATACCCCCTCCCCCCCCACAAAACTACGATAACAAACAAACTCCCCTCACGAGATTGAACTCACATTTTCTGTATATATGAGGGCAAAGAGCCTAAATGCTACACCGCAAATGTCGGTACTGACTTGTAAAGTAAAACCAAAACGTACTATGAAATAACGTGAAACAACCAACTTGCGTCTCGCGCGCTCATAATATGGCCTGATGCAGCCGAGAGCGCTGTAAAACTGTTATAAACCAAAAGAAAAAAAGAAGAAGAAAAAGACGCGGTAAAACGCTGATTGGGAAGGGTTTTGACGTCTAAACCTACCGTAAATCTCTGTGGATCATAAAATTTTAAAATGTATAAAATTAAACGCAGCACAAACGCACACTCTTAGGGATGAAGGGGAATATTGCGTCATTAGGCTGGAAGAAATGCCGGAAGCCTTAACTTGTCAATCAACATTACACCGACACCCAAAGGTATTTGAGACAATGATTAGCCGCTTAACTCAACAATCACCTCTCATTTTGCATTTTTAAACGTCTACACTGCAGATGTTGTTTTCAATGTAAAATTGTGTATATTACAATATGTTATTGGGGGAAATATATTTTTGCAGCTGGTATCTCGCTGGTATTACAGTTTGAATTGAAAATAACAGCTTAACATAACAGGGTATATTTTTTCACGTCAATTAAAGGAAAATCCAAAAGAACGTTTTGCTCTCAAGCAGTTTTTGTATGCGGCTGGAATTTCACACATGAGTGGAACACAAGAGATCCGATTCATAACTGCTTCCATATGTTGTAGTATGATCTGCAACAGCAGATCTGTTGATACAAAAACCTAATCTGATGACCCATTAATTTGATAAAACTAAACACCTCATTGCATACACGGGGTAAACCCTAGAGGTGGGCAAAATCCGGATAAATATCCGGAAAATCGAATAACCCTCAATAAGTGCATTATCCGAATTCAGACTCTTAACTCTCTTTCCTGACCCGTTTGCCGAAGTGGGTGCACCCATTCGTTGAAGTGATGCTAACCCGTTTGTCAAAGTGGTTCTAACCCATATGCCGAATCAGTTCATAACATATTATTTACCGAAGAGGTGCACCAACATATTATTCGGATTTTGCTGAAGCGACTCATTGCCCAGCCCTAGTAAACCCTGTGGACATAATAAACATTATTTAAAAGATGGGCTGCTTCGAATCTGCCCTCCAGGCTAACCAGAGCTAAGTGGGATGACGCATCTTTGACGACAGAAGGAAATCTTTGATAAAAGAAACAGAACCAGAAAACCCCCCAAACAAAAATGAAAAAACTGAACAACAACAATAACACCCCCCCCACCAAAAAGAAGTACCCCCCTCTCCCGGTCTCCCTAGCACCCCCCCCCCCCCCCACGCAAATTTCCCCCTCAGAATCATATAAAGTACCTTTCAACACAGATCGCTATTTGCCATACACAATCGCCGGTAAAAATCTCCCTCATCACTATGATATAACCAAAATTGTAAGCATCACTTAACCTTCTCAAAAACGCACAGCGGGGGTTCGTTCATCATCATCAATGCTTTTCCAGATTTTTGATAATTGCTTGAAGGCTGCACAGCGGGGGTTCAAACCAAGATGATTGACATCAACGACCACAGGATAAATTAAGCTAATGACTAATCCAAGATATTTTTCATTGCTCAAAAAGGCCTGTTGTAAAAGCAACCGATTTTTGGAGAGAGGTTTGTACAGCATTTTCTTTCCTCGACCTAAAAAAAACAAAAACAGTCTCAGACCGAAAACAACTTACCTGGAACGATTATCTGAGAAACCTATTAAATCTTTCAACTTTTACAAAGGGAAAAATCCGGGGACTTATTATCCAGTGCACTGGGAGCATTCGCTGAATCTGGAGAAGACGTGATGCATGAGGGGTGAACCAACAGATGGATGACGTAAGTGACCCTGGATTCAATCACGTGCTCAGTACTTGGAGGTCAACTCAGTACAGCCACGTTAAAGTCATCGACTTCGTTATCAATTTTTTTAACACTTGTTTGGTATTGTACGCCAACCATTCTTTCCACTTGTATAGTATGATATAATTATACCAACCATTCTTTCCACTTGTATAGTATGATATAATTATACCAACCATTCTTTCCGTGTGTATAGTATGATATAATTATACCAACCATTCTTTCCATTTGTATAGTATGATATAATTATACCAATCATTCTTTCCACTTTTATAGTATGATACCAACCATTCTTTCCACCAGCAAGTTATGGCATGCCAACCATTTTTTCCATTTTACGGTAAAATATACCAGCCATTATTTCCACTTGTATAGTATAATACACGGTGATCCAAAAAACAACAACAAAAAACCCAAACCAAACAAAACAAACAAAAACAAACAAAAGCTGTACAACTTTTAAAAAAACTCGCTCAAAATTTGTACTTGAATGTTATAATTTGGATCAGACATAATTCATTCCAAAGGAACTTGTTTGACATCAAATTCGCAAAGAAGAAACTTATTTCCGAAAACGGAAATGGCTTTTTATGAAAAAACCCACCTGAAAATGCCAAATGCACCAATTTAAAAAACCTAGTAAGGAAAGCCATGAAATGATTGGTTAGTTTTTTCCTTTCCTTTAAAAAAAAAGAAAAGTATAATCTTTCCATCCCTGTAACCCTGTAACAATATTTCTTTTCTCCAAGAGCGCTAAACATTTTTAAAATAAATTCTGGAATTCCGAGAAGCAATGGTCTATATGTCCTCCTTTGGACTCGACACATTCCAACGCGTCGTGCGTAATGTTCAGTGGTGGCCAAACACAAGGATCCACTCAACCGTGAGTACTCAAAGCCATTCACAGTGTACACCTTCAGGTATGTTTCTAGAGACAATTAGGGGGGGGGGGTGAGGTTGCCCAAATAGACAACATTTGTGGAATTGATATAACCTGAAAGGTGAACATGGGCTTTGCCAAGGAACCAAATGTCGTACAGGAAATGTTCACGCTTTTGAAGACGACCGGGAATCATGAACACATTGGTATCCCCTGATAGCTTCGTGAACGGGAAAATGGTACAGTCGCAGATGAAGATCTGCGTTGAGAATGAGAACCGTTAAGATGTAGGAAAATCATTGTTGCAGACATCGTCTACGTCAGACGTCTCATGGGGCTCATCTACTGAATTCTGCACCCTGGTGACGTTTAATGGGGTGCTAATTGTGTGTACTTGACCTGTAGTTGTCGCTTTGTCTGACAGTTTTTAGTTTTGATTCTCTTCAGGTAGTAACTGATGGACCATTTCCACCCTTGATATCAAAGAAGGCCTTAAGGGTATTTTAACATTATTTCCGTACCTTGTGTGAAACTTACGAAATGAGTTGGTTGTGAGGAAGTGTTCAACACAAATATCTCTCTCCCCTTTACTAATTTTAACTATGATCTCAGCAGGAAATGGAAACTTGAACTACTGTAGTTTGCAATATGGCGCATTCCTTGGGGTTTTTGGTGGTAGGCCAAATGCGAACTAGTGCGTCATGCTACTAAAATAGGTTGTTTTTTTACGCCCTATGTAGAGCGAAACTATTTCGTGGATTTATCTGAAATGAATATCAGACACATTCCTTTTGACTTCCAGATGTTGAGTACAAATATGAAATGCAAAACTTCAGTGTGGAGAAAATATTAACAAAAACAGTTGTACAGTTTTATTTGGATCACCCTGTACATTGTGTATACCAATCATTATGCCCATGTGTATGGTATGGTATGCCAACCACGCTTTCCACTTGTATGGTATAATATACCAATCATTCTTTCCATTTGAATAATACAGTATGGCAACCATTCTTTCCACTTGTATGGTATGGTCTACCAACCATTCTTATCACTTTTATGGTACTTTACTTTTTACTTTCCCCGGTCTCTTATAACACGGGGTGTTGAGGGGAGATGCAATTGTTGGACGTGGGTTAGGTGTGTTTGCTGTTTGGATCGTCTGCTCCTTCCTAAGGTCTCTTTGACTCAATCGATCCATCTTTTCACTGGTGTTCCTTTTGCCTTGAAGCCACGGAATCGCACGTGAGACAAATAAGCAGGTAGAATTTTTATGGCCGCCGTATCCATGGAAACACACAAAACAAATAAACAAGCACTCACAGTTGCCACAACATTATTAGGAGTTAGCAGCCACCACCCTTTTGAGGTAGACTCTACCAATCCGACTGTTAGCTTACCTAACCACTACTTGTGATTGCTTATGATTTGAGACAAAACAGGGAACACTTTCCCACCATATGAACATTATTAACAAAACTTCCTATTCGAGGCGGCATCACTGAGTTATGAATGAAAACAAATCTTCTTTAATACTTATTGTATGTCAACCCGCCAAAATAATCCTGGACATATCTCATAAAATGATTTATTTCCACTCTGGGCAAAACGTAATTATAATTTTTAAATGCGCAGCAGGAATAAATAACTCAAGATGTTTCAACAGTAAATTTAAGGGGGGGGGGGGGGTGTACACCTGAAGGCTATCTCGCTTATTACTGGACCAAATTTTACCAAATTTCACACATATAACAAGCATATTAAGGAGTCTTAAATTCCGCAATCAAATTTGAGAAAAAAGTTTGTTTCCATGGATACGGCGGCCATATTGGATTTTGTTGACATGTCTTACGTAATGAATGCCGCACTTATTGCTTTTGGAAATTGATTGGGTTTTTTTTTGCATGCGTGTTAACAAACATTAGATCTAAAAATTTGTGTGTTGTCTTTTTCGGAAACGAATTAGAAAATTTTTAATGAATTTTTTGCTGAGGTAGCATTCAAGTTTGCTAAAAGAATCCGTGAAAATCCACACTCCAGACACCACCAAAAAAAATCTATTCTATATATAAAAAATTCAACAGAAAAACTTTTAGTATTACATCTTTTCTTCATTCTGTGAAAGTTTCATGAAGATTGGACGAAAAGTGGTGGAGTTATTCAAAAAAGTATAGAGAAAAGTGGCGTTTTGAGAAAACGGCCGATAAAGAAAAATAAAATATTGACTTTATGAGGAAATGGCGGTGACAAACATGCCCGGTAAGGGAAAAATGCGGTTTTGGGTTGGGAAGGGGGGGGGGGTGTTATGCAATGAAATAGTTGTAGGAGAGGCTGAGGAAGCTAAAAATGTCTACAACTCAAATTCTATAATTTTGAGTCGAATTGGGACTTTGGGGGTGTCGCCCCCTCCCCTTTAACTAAAGATGTGAATACACAAACGGAAGGCAAAGAAACAGAGATGACAGTACTACAAATTATGCATTAGCAATTTTGTTTCAAATGTGGCTGTCTTTGTCTAGATTTTCGTTGCTAAGTAATCATGTCATGATCTGATTCTGATCATACAGCGGCAAAACGTCGAGAGCAAAAACCACACAAAACAAATAAACAAGCACTCACAGTTGCCACAAGATTATTAAGAGTTAGCAGCCATCACCCTTTGGAGGTAGACTCTACCAATCCGACTGTTAGCTTACCTAACCACTACTTGTGATTGCTTATGATCTGAGAGTGGCCCAAGATGGGTGAACAGGGTATTTACGTAGCAATGAAACGGTTTGAGTGTTGCGTACACGGCTTAGATTTAGTTCATTTAAAGTTATAGGGCCTACGTGCGCCTGGGGGTGTAATTGACGGTCACAATGTTCCCAAATTACGGAAGGGAGCAATGATTACTTGATAATGGAGACGCTTCGCCCCTGGTTGATACACACACACACACATGCACACACACACACACACACTTATACACATGCACATATACACAAATCATATAAGATCGTGTCTATTTAGCTGTCTGTACCTTGTCTATTCTTATCTGCGTATGACAATAAGCATTTTGGTTCGAGATCATTGGATATAATATCTGATACATGTATCTGGAATTTCTCATCTGTAGATTTGACCTCAGGCCAATTAAACCAGCTCTACCCCCTCTCCCTCCTCTCTCTCTCTCCCTCTCTCTCCCTCTCTCTCTCTCTCTCTCTCTCTCTCTTTCTCTCCCCATCCTCCACCCAGACACACACACATAGACATAGCCAGAACAAGCAACCAAACATGCCTTGGAAAAATAACCATTCTCCTGTGAACCCTAACCTTGACCCCTGACTTATCTCTCTAAAGCACTAATTCACTTATCCCGGGACCCCGGAGCCATCAGATGTTGGCAATACCTTCTAGTCAACCTTTCAGTCTACTGCTGATATAGTCGATGTTTCCAGATTTTTACCAAATAACCATTACTTCTTTTAGTACCAAGCTTTATCAGCATACATATTGCCATAAAATTGTGTGGCATCGTTGTGAATTCAGGCGCTAGTCAAAATAGTGAAATCGTAAAATCCGATAATGTTCCGGCATTTTCCCCCCCGATTTCTTGTTGATTTGTTTTAGGCTAACATATTTTTTTTTTAATTTCATTTTGAACGTAAATTTCTGTATGAATTCTATTTTTTCAAAGTTGATCAAAGCAACAGAAAAAT
>NW_004797641.1:559882-563076 GCF_000002075.1 Aplysia californica | reverse complement strand
GAGAGAGAGAGAGAGAGAGAGAGAGAGAGAGAGAGAGACTGAGAAAGAGAGGTAGCGAAAGAGAAAGAAAAAGAAAAAGAGAAAGAAAGCAGTTGAAGGTATAAGGTTAGGTAGTGCAGAATCAACAAGCCACAACGTCCTTCCATCAAATGTAGACCTTGGACTCGGAACATGCCAGCGTTCTGTTGCTGGGTGTAATGAAGACAACTTCTCTACTTCTCCCTCAGGTATTTTCTGGAAGCTTCTGCAAATGATGAAGTTATTTCTGTGAGTTGGCGCCTTGCATACATACATCTGCCTCACGGCTGTGAGCTCAGCATTTTGTCGGTAACCTCATAATTCAGTTTCATGTTTGGGAAAACAAACAACTCAGTGATGACTTTATTACTTCAAGTTATACAAGACTAATCATTTTCACTACATGTTTTATTTACATATACCTTTATATATTAGGCTGTATCACGGAGTTGTGAATGAAAACAAATCCTGAATTCATATTGTTATTGTATGTTCACTCGCCCAAATAATCGAGAAAATATTAAATATTCAATAATGTTATTCCCACTTGGGAAAAACGTAATTACAACTGCTAAACGCACGGTGGGAATAATGGTCTCAATATTTTCAACAGTAAATTTAACTAAAGATGTGAATACACAAACAGATGGCAAAGAAGCAGAGATGACAATACTACAAATTATGCATTAGCAATTTGGTTTCAAATTTTGTTGTCTTTTTCTAGGCAGGCTAGATTTTCATTGCCAGGAAATCATATTATTATCATGGCCTGAAGTTAGAGGGGTAAAAAGTCTAGAGAAAAACAACAAGCACTCACAGTAGCCAGGAAATTATTAAGAGCTAGCCAGTCTCACCATTTTGAAGTAGACTCTGCCAATTCATTTGTCAGTTTACGACATAATCACTGCTTGTGACTGCTTATGAGAGTGGCCCAAAAGAGGTGAACAGGGTATTTATGATGCAACAAAACAGTTTTGAATGTTGTGCACACGTCTTGAATTTAAATTATTTAATTTCATAAAGCCTTTGTCTATGTATGGGTGCAGGCTATTTGACGTGACGATGTTCCCAAATTACGAAGGGAATCAGTGACTATTGATTATGTAGACGCTTCGCCCCTGATTTGTCTCGCAATTTAATAAGCCTATATTCATTTTTAGATCTTGCTCCCACACGCAACTTTCCTTTCTAATATAATTGATGACAGTGCATGTGATATCATTATCATGTTCTCAATGCGATTCTGATGTACAATCTCGGGCTGTCTCCAAGAAGAAAGTGAATCGAAACTATAAAAAGCAACAATGTACAGTTAATCATTTACAAAACTAAACTTATTATATCCTTGTGCTGACCACATCTAATGACACATCACGTGGAGACATATAATATACTTATAAGGTAGCATCAGTTTATTTTGATAGGATTGGGCGAACCCACCCCTCCCCACCTTTCTCTCTCCCCCCCCCCCCCTAAGCGCGGATTCCCCATATTTAGGAAGTACAATGAAATCCACACCTCATAATAACATGCTTAATCATGTGATTTTAGAAGAGCATAATATTATGATTCACCATGATCAATGTTAATCTCCCTAAGCTGAAATAATTGAGCAATCAAATAGGGACACAAAAGAGTTTCGCGTTTCTTTAGCTCGCGCCGACGACCGTGATGTAGTGGTTAAGCACTTTGTCGTAGCACGCAGAGGACGGGACTGTGATTCCCATGCGAGAAGGTTCATGTTTAAATCGAGTATCTCCGCTATCTGCTGGGACGTTGTATCATTTTCAATCCGGGTTGGCCCCGATAATCAGGATCGGAGCGACCTGCTTCTTAAATTGACCATCATGTTACCTCCCACCTTGTTTTCTGTCTTCCTCATCAGCTCGGGTTTTCTAGTTTTCTCATTGTGCTGTTTGTTTGCAAAGCTCTTCCGGCCATCTGTGTATGTTGTTCTTCGTCTTCCTCAGCTTTTCTTTTACTCTATATAATTAATGTTCCCACTGCAGCACCCAAAACCTGCTGCAACTGTTTATTTTTCTGTCACTGATAAAAAAGAAAAGTGAAAAGAAAAATCAAATTCTAACAACGTGAGCGTGTTAGATCTTCAAGAACACAATTTTTAGAAATTTACCTGCAAAGTTTCCAAATAACCCATCTATTATTTCCTGCCCCCCCTTCCCCTCCATCCCCTCCACTTTCCGAAACAAAAATCTCCCTTCCTCTGCCTTCCCCGCCTACGACCGTGATATGAAAGGGAAATCCACATACTTAATGTCGTGTTATAATTTTATTCTTTGTCCTGATGAGTCCTGAAGCTTGCGCTCGAGCTTAACGAGTTGCCAAAAATAACATCGCAGTGGCATCTTTATCTACCGTTCGATTAGGCCAGGTCTGTCTTAGTTCTTGCAGGTCTTGTCTTCGTTGCTGCAGATGCCAAACGGGGGCGCTAAGACCTTCACTTGTCCTCGTCAACTCAGCGATTATCTACTGTGGTAAATTCCTGTATTCGCTGGAATTCAAAATGGTGAAATTAAACATGATATCTTTTGGATGCGAGAAGTGTAATGCCCAGATCTTATAAAGGACTAAGGGGACACATATGTCTGATCAGTAGCAGACTAAACGCAGTGTTGGGGCACAATTTGAATAAAACTAATCACGAATCAGTAACCCGAATTTGCATATTTCATATTATGCATGTTGTTGCATGACTTTCAGACTTTCAGATAAAGAAAACAGATTGAAAGATTGCGGAAGAATTCTTATTGTTCTTTTTGAAGTTGCCCAAAACATTGTGTCCTCAATCTGTAAACACATCACTTGACAACATAAGCCTGAACAGCTGAGTCCGCATAACATATATTCTAAAGCAAAACTCCAAACAACAAAAAGAACAAGAACAAGAACAACAACAACAACAACAACAACAAGAACAACAACAGCTAACAATAACAAAATGCTCGCCACGATCATTATCCCATTTTACTTCAGTTTCAGTATGGTGCCTCACAATAATACACAAAAAACAACGTTCCAATAGTGATCCTTTCCCTCCCCCCTCCCCATCCCTCTTTCTCTCTCCGTCTGTCTGTCTATCTGTCTGTCTGTCTGTCTGTCTGTCTCTCTCTCTCTCTTTTATCCTCCTCCCTCTCTCTTTATTTCTCTGTCTGTCT
>NW_004797641.1:557185-558051 GCF_000002075.1 Aplysia californica | reverse complement strand
GAAGGAGAGAAGAAAATAGTGGGAAAGGGAGATATCTCTAAAGTGATATAATTTAATTTCATAGCTCCCTTTCCTAACACGACAAGCTCAAGTGATAGAAGCCTCAGGAACGCTGGGATATTTTTAGACTATGACGTCATGTTTTCATTTCAGAAGTCAAAATCAAGAAAAAATTCCGAATATTATTCGTTGCACAGACACGTGGAAACTAAATCTGATTGCGTCTTTAAATCTAATGCAAAGAATCTCAAATATTGAAATATTTATGAGTCAGCAATTTAATAAATCTCTGCTCAACTCGGCTAATGATCATTTAAGGGACAAGAAAAAAAAGTGTGATTCTTATCTCAACGAGTTTAAAATGCTTCAAATTGTTAGATCCTCCCACAAAATAAATAGCTTAGTTGCAGCCCTCGTGGTTCTTGCGTGTATAATGGTTTGAAATGAGAACCGCAACATTGCCTGAGACTTGTAGCCTAGCGGTCAGGCTACAAACCAGTAAATCGTGAGATTGCAGGTTGAAGGGGGGTGGGGGTTGGAAGGGGTGAGCCTCAGCTTGGTCCGTCGTTGTCTCATTGGGAAAAGCATTAATACACTAATTTCCTATTTTGCTTGGTCTTTTCGGAGATGGACGTTAAACTCGGAGGTCCCGCCTCTTAAACAAGCTAATAATTTTGTTTTTGATAGGGGTGGTAGACCTAGATCTCTACCATTTCACCATTTTACCTTTGGTGTGCTTCTGATCGGTTATTATGTGACCGCTATGTTCTTAAAGTGTTTTTTGAAAGTATAACATCGGCCAGCTGTTAAAATATAATAAACTCAGAAAGCATTTTTGTCAGGAGAGAGAGAGAGAGAGAGAGAGA
>NW_004797641.1:555300-556640 GCF_000002075.1 Aplysia californica | reverse complement strand
GTGTGTGTGTGTGTGTATGGGTGCTGAAACACCAATTCAGTGAGTCAGTGTCCAGTGTTTGGATGAAAAAGACTTAAGTCATCTTATCTTATATTATCTCATCTTACGAACAGTCCAAATTAGCTGCTAACTTTGCACAGATTGTCTCCCCTCCTTACAGTCCAGACACAGTTATTTCCCCTGGCTCCCCCTTCTCTCACCAGGAGTAAACAATATGGCCCATGTTTGTCCTTAGACATGACCCTCCCCGGCAACCCCGTGTAAACACCATCTCTCCACGTTGTGTCTCGCCTTCCCTATGCGAGACATAATAATATGTTTAAACTTTTTATAAAGGACATTTGATCTGAAGCCAACTAAAGAATGTTCTAAAGTTAAGTAAAAGTACTTAAGTGTGTGGGTTTAATGCCTCTGTCAGCACTATCTCCAAGAGGATGGTCTAGAGTATAATAAAATTAAGAAAGTGTAAGGTTTTAATTCCCCTATCAAGACTAACAACTAGAGAATGTTCTAGAATTTAGTAAAATAGTCTGTATGGGTTTAACACCACTATCAACAGTATTGGGTTGGTAACTACTAGGCTGGACCTCCAAATCTAACGTCCGTCTCCGATAGGACTGAGCGAGATGTGTTGATAGCCCCCCTCCCCCAACCCAACCATCTCCACCAGAACAAAAGGAAATGAGTTAAAATCTCACATTCTGGGATTCGATCCAGGGTCATAGGCACCGGTGTCCAGCGGGATACCAACTGAGCGAACAGAGCTTCCTTGAGTTACATAATGTATGGGTGTATGGAGTGACCCAATGTGTCTGTAGTAGTAGTATAGGGTTTTACGGCGATCGCAACTGCATAAGATCATATGAGCGCTCCCAATGTGTCAGAAATAAAGAGCTCTGTTGGGCTCTGATTGGTTCAATTAACAGCTCTGATTGGCTCAATGGATATAACGTAATTTGGAATGAAAACCGAGAGGCTTACAACAGTGCACTATTCCAACTCCCTCTCCTAGATCTACCCCCTTCCCGAATATCCCAACCTTCTAAAATTTATGCTCTCCGATCGCGCTGTGCCATGCAAACCATACAAAAACAAAAAACAAAAACAAAAACAAAAACAAAAAACAACAAAAAGAAAAAAAAACAACAACCAAAAACAAGAACAAACAAAACAAACAAGACTAAAAAAAAAAAGCCAACTAAATTTCGTCAAACCTTGCTCAGGCTGAAACGGAGTGGATAACTTAATTTGGCATACAGCCATGAAACGCTTCATAATATATTTATACATTATGAGCATTCGTGTGTATATTTATGAGTGTTTAGTGTGTGTGTGTGTGT
>NW_004797641.1:548123-550191 GCF_000002075.1 Aplysia californica | reverse complement strand
ACACCTTAACCTCTAGGCCACGAGAGCCCCCTTAAAAGGTTTAAAGCTGGGACGATACTACCCCTGTAAAATGCAATTCACGTCTTTTTTTCTAATTCCGAGATAATGTTATTGAACGCATGTTTTGAGAACTTCAAGTGCAAAGGACTTAATTTCTTGGTACTAATTTTGTCACTAAAAAGTGTGATTGGTGAGCTGTGACGTAGGCCAAATGCGTAGGCAAAATGTGTGTGAGAAGCGGGAAGTGCAGTGAACTATTCCATTTTCCACGTGAAGGAAATTTGTAGTATTTTATATAAATTCATGAGGAGAAGTTTTTTAAATCTAGCCTCACATGTTGTGGAGAAAAATGATTAAGTTAATACAAATTGATACAAACTGATATGCATAGCATTGGTGACATTGATTCTACTGTTAAAAAGGTATGTGAGGATAAGTTATGCCACGAATTTTTTGACTACACTATAGCGTCTCGGTCTTTGTACGGGGACGCTGTATCCCACTCAGGCCGGGGGCTGGTCAATGGGGAAGTAAATCATCATCATCATCAATGCCTTTCACCCCTGGCAGGGTATAGGCCTCATACAAGCTCCTTCCATTTAACTCTGTCCCGAGCCATCCTTCCAAGCTCGTTCCAAGTGAGCTTCATTTCTCTGCAGTGACTGTCTTGTGATGTTTCCGCTGGGCTTTCTTAAGGTGTGTCCCATCCACCGCCACTTTCTTAGTCCTATTTCTACTTCTATATCCTTTTGTCCTGTCCTTTCCCACAGCTCTTCATTTCTTATTCTATCCTACCACTTAATTCTTAGAATACTCCTCATACATCGGTTGATGAAAGTCTGGACTTTATTCAGTACTGTCTTCGTTGTCTTCTAAGTGGGAAAGTAAAACGCCTACATAAAAATATATACTGGGCCTGATTATCCACCTCCCACAAGACATTAACATTTGTGTAGAAAGGCTATAAAGAACACAAAAATACAAACATGTTCTTTGTGTAATTTTGCTTAGAATTGAGACACCCCCCCCCCCATCAACAATTCAAAGACAACTTGATTTTTAGTAATTTCTACTTAAGAACCTATTTAAAATAATAACGAACAAACCCATTTTCTGTATCTGCTTAAGTTTACGGTTATCGCGGAAAAGCAGGCTACAAAAACGGAATTCGTATTATAAAAGGCTCAAACAGATGGACACACAACGTTGCATATAACGAAGAAACAGACAAAAGCTTTACCTGCATCCAAAAACGCATAACCTGCTTACGTAAGTCTTTTTGTTGTGCCAGGTCATGAGACTCTGACGTCACAGGAAGTCTCATAAAACCGGAAGTTCTCGAGCAAGACGTCAAAATGAAGCTAATATATTATGTATTCTCATTTCCTTAACAGAGTGAATATACGTAAATGCCCACCAAAGTCAGCTGGTTCTATTTGGAACAATGATTTATTAAAGAACGTAGCCGAATAACTGTCGTATCTCGGGTATTTTCATAATAAATTTACAGCAGCAGCAGCAGTAAGAGCAACAACAACAACAGCATCTGAATCTTCAATTTAAAGTGTTTTTTCACCCAACAATGGCACGACTCTGTTTTTTTTTTACTAAGCATGCACCTCTTCCCAGTGCCCGGGAATACGTAAAAACATCTTAAAAAGTGATTTTCACCACAACCCCGAGTTACAAAACTTGAGCTGCTACCCCGCGAGGTATCAAGTTGAAAAAGTGAGATCTTGCGGGTGTTTGGAGGGCTCTGCTGGTAAGTCCCACTACTATACGTCCCCTCTATTGTTACTGATGTTTGTCTTACATTTTCCTAGCATTGCTTTATAACCTCCTTTATTGTGTCGATGTGGTTCTCTTTAATCAAACAAACTCAATCAAATGAGATATCTTTCTCTTTGCCATCTTTTGGCTAAACTGTTAGGTTGACCTGTCCCTTTTCTGCTTGAGAAATAATGGAAAACCCGGGGCAGGACCAAGGGAATATCGTTCAGGTCTATAGGAAATTGACTTCCTTCAAAACCGTCACTTCGACTACATTTTGTTACATCCGTGTTTTTTT
>NW_004797641.1:542601-548023 GCF_000002075.1 Aplysia californica | reverse complement strand
TATCTATATATATTATTATCTCCCCTTATCTCTTATATATATACATATATTATATACATATATATAACCATAATACTTAGAGAGTAAGAGTGCGACACTGTGCAAGTGTGTGTGTTGTGTGTGTGTGTGTGTGTGTGTGTGTGCGTGTGTGTGTGTTTTCCTCCGTTTCTCTCTCTATAGTTCTCAGTCTCTTTATTTATTTCTCAACTTAAAAGACAACAACAACAACACCTTTTGGAATCAAGTGCTCAGGCTACATGCAGGCATTGCCTGACGATGACGATCTTCCCATTTTTGGGGACAACATCAAAGATTTACAAAAGAAAATCATGCTAACAATACATATGATTTTCCTTATGGGACTGAAATTCAATACTGACAAAAGTATTTTTTTCTCTAGAAATAGAGGCTATCTAAAACAGTTGAGAGACAGTATTGAGAGGCTAATAAACAGTAAGCTCTTGTGGCATGATTTAAGACCATTTTCGCCCCGTCTATACTTGAAACGAACGCTACAAGAAGATATATCAAACCTATAGGGCATACTATTTTTTCCCGTTCTCCTTTTATCTGTAGAGTAATGGCTCAGCACTTTGCCGTCGCAAGCAGAAGACTTTTTATCTTTTGTGCAGTCAAAAATTCGTGGCGCAACTTATTGTCAAATAATTTCCAAACATAAACTCTCCAGCTTTTGCGCAGTGACTTGTATCAATTTGATCCTAACAGATCAATATGTTTGTAAACACTTGTTAGCTCAATTTTAGAAAATTCCTGAATAAATACTAACAAAAAATCCCAGTGGGTGTTTTCCACAGATTTTAAAGTTTTTTTTTTTTTTTTTTTGGTAAGTGTTTTACGGCACTCGCAACTGCATAAGGTCATATGAGCGCGCGGGACACACCTAATACTTTTAGTTGGTAGGGAATTTTGAATTTTGCCTAGGTGGCGCAGAAGCCTACTCTCATCGATTTTAGACCACCAAGGGATCTTTAACGTGCGCAACTTGCACACGGGCCCTCCGAGTTTTTTCGCCATTGTCCGAGAGGGCTAGGTGTAGATCTTTCCTCCCAGAAGATCAGGGGTGTGGCAGAAAGACAGCAGTAAGACGGAGTTAAGGAGTAGCAGTAGAAAGACTGCAGAAAGAGTCAGGAGTCCAGAAGAGGGGGCAAAGGAGGTGAGGGGGTGGGGGCAGAAAGAGGAGACGAAAGCAGATGACAGAATATTGCTAGAGAGCAGGAAAGGAGGTGAAAGGAGACAATTTTAGAGAAGAAAAGTTTTCGGTCGCTACCCGGATTCGAACCCGGGACCTTTGAATGAGAGGCCAACACCTTAACCTCTAGGCCACGAGAGCCCCCTTAAAAGGTTTAAAGCTGGGACGATACTATCCCTGTAAAATGCAAGTCACGTCTTTTTTTTCTAATTCCGAGATAATGTTATTGAACGCATGTTTTGAGAACTTCAAGTGCAAAAAAAGGACTTAATTTCTTGGTACTAATTTTGTCACTAAAATGTGTGATTGGTGAGCTGTGACGTAGGCCAAATGCGTAGGCAAAATCTGTGTGAGAAGCGGAAAGTGCAGTGAACTATTCCATTTTCCACGTGAAGGAAATTTGTAGCATTTTATATAAATTCATGAGGAGAAGTTTTTTAATCTAGTCTCACACGTTGTGGAGAATATTATTAAGTTAATACACATTGATACAAACTGCTGTACAAAGTATGGGTGACATTGATTTACTTGTTAAAAAGGTATGTGAGGAAAAGTTATACCACGAAATTTTGACCGCACTTTAAAATAGTGTCTCGGTCGTTCTACAGGGACGCTGTATTCCACTCAGGCCGGGGGCTGGTCAATGGGGAAGTAAATCATCATCATCATCAATGCCTTTCACCCCTGGCAGGGTATAGGCCACATACAAGCTCCTTCCATTTATCTCTGTCCTGAGCCATCCTTCCAAGCTCGTTCCAAGTGAGCTTCATTTCTCTCATGCCCCTTTCAACGCATCTCCTCCATGTTTCCCGTGGCCTACCCCTGCCTCGTGCTCCTTGTGGGTTCCACTGCAGTGACTGTCTTGTGATGTTTCCGCTAGGCTTTCTTAAGGTGTGTCCCATCCATCGCCACTTTCTTAGTCCTCTTTCTACTTCTATTATATCCTTTTGTCCTGTCCTTTCCCACAGCTCTTCATTTCTTATTCTATCCTGCCACTTAATTCTTAGAATACTCCTCATACATCGGTTGATGAAAGTCTGGACTTTATTCAGTACTGTCTTCGTTGTCTTCCAAGTGGGGAAGTAAAACACCTACGTTAAAATTCTTTTTAAAAAATCTCTATTGGGCCTGATTATCCACCTCCCACAAGACATTAACATTTGAGTAGAAAGGCTATAAAGAACATCAAAATACAAACACGTTCTTTGTGTGATTTTGCTTAGAATTGAGACACCCCCCCCCCCCATCAACAATTAAAAAACAACTTGATTTTTTGTAATTTTTACTTAAGAACCTATTTCAAATAATAACGAACAAACCCATTTTCTGTATCTGCTTAAGTTTACGGTTATCGCGGAAGAGCAGGCTACAAAAATGTAATTCGTATTATAAAAGGCTCAAACAGATGAACTCACAACGTTGCATATAACGAAAAAACAGACAATAAAGTTTTACCTGCATCCAAAAACACATAACCTGCTTACGTAAGTCTTTTTGTTGTGCCAGGTCATGAGACTCTGACGTCACAGGAAGTCTCATAAAACCGGAAGTTCTCGAGCAAGACGTCAAAATGAAGCTAATATATATGTATTCTCATTTCCTTAACAGAGTGAATGTACGTAAATGCCCACCAAAGTCAGCTGGTTCTATTTAGAACAATGATTTATTACTGAACGTAGCGGAATAACTGTCGTATCTCGGGTATTTTCAAAATATACAACAGCAGCAGCAGTAGCAGCAGCAGCAGCAGCAGCAGCAGCAGCAGCAGCAGCAGCAGCAGCAGCAGCAGCAGCAGCAGCAGCAGCAGCAGCAGCAGCAGCAGCAGCAATAACAATAATAACAACTGCTACAACAACAAACCCACAAATGTTTTAGCGCTATACACATCAACAATACTTGGATCTTCAATTTAAAGTGTATCTTCACCCAACAATCGCACGACTCTCAGGTTTTTACTAAGCATGCACCTCTCCCCAGTGCCCGGGAATATGTAAAAACATCTTAAAAAGTGGTTTTCACCATAACCCCGAGTTACAAAACTTGAGCTGCTACCCCGCGAGGTATCTTTTCACGACGAAAAAGTTTGGAGGGCTCTGCTGGTAAGTCCCACTGCTATACTTCCCCTCTATTGTTACTGATGTTTGTCTTACATTTTCCTAGCATAGCTTTATAACCTCCTGTATCGTGTCGATGTGGTTCTCTTTAATCAAACAAACTCAATCAAATGAGATATCTTTCTCTTTGCCATCTTTTGGCTAAACTGTTAGGTTGACCCTTTCTGCTTGAGAAATAATGGAAAACCCGGGGCAGGACCAAGGGAATATCGTTCAGGTCTATAGGAAATTGACTTCCTTCAAAACCGTCACTTCGACTACATTTTGTTACATCCGTGTTTTTTTTTTCGTTTTTTTTTGTGGGGGGGGAGGGGGGGAAGGAGTGATGGATAGATCTCTCTCTCTCTCTCTCTCTCTCTCTCTCTCTCTCCCTCTCTCTCTCTCTCTCTCTCTCTCGCTCTTTCTCTCTCTCTTACTCTTCCTCTCTCTCATTCCCCCCTCTCTCTCTGTACATCAATAATACAAGCACGTGCATTCACCAGTCTGCTTTGAAGAGTGAGCCTATGACGTACTTAACCAAGGAATTACGATGTGCTCCAAATCTGTCCTTACTTATTAACTGTTAACATCAGGCTGATCTCCTCTCTCCTGATACACTTGTCGCCTCTGCGATCTCTTTCCTCACATTCTCTGTTTATGTTTGTACTGAGTGCTAAATCTGGAAAAATGAATCTTTTTCTGACACGGCGTCATAAACATGGCGTTTTGTCAGGAAGTGGTTACTACGTCATGCGTTGATGCGTTCATTGTACTACTGTGCTAAAACGTCGTGCGTGATGTAGTAATAATAATATAGAGTTCTGCCTCCCACCATGCAAAAGACATCTACTAGCCTAGTATGTCGGAAGGTTCCATCCGTAGTCTGATGACGTCAAACACACATGCCGTCTATTTTCCTTGGCAATAGCTTAAAACTACATATAGCACTGACGTAAGGGGAACAGATACAGAAAGAAAGGGGCATAAAAAGACAAATCAAAGCAAAATAGCAAAAAACTGAAAAAAGACATCATAAAAGACAACATAAAAGACCCCCCCCCCGCAAAAAAGGAAAAAGAAGGAGAAAAAAACAAACAAACCCCAAAACAAAAAACAAAAAACAAAACCAAAGCCAAAAGCCTTTCATCATGATCTGTGGAGACTTTTTATTTCGTTCGCCTTTCTCCTGTTGCTGCAACGCACTTGATTCTAATACTTTTCTTTTTCCGGTTACACTTTCTGCCATTTTCTTTCCATGCTGTTGTTGTAGATACTACCTGAGAGAGGAACTCAGGCTGGTGTCAGGCATTTGGTGTTAGAAAAGAGAAAGGGAACAAGAAACAAACCAAAAAAAGTCAAAAGGTAAATGAAGATAAAGAAGGGAATTTTGGTGGTGTTAGTTGTGTTGAAGTTGTTCGAGGTGAGTGTACTAGGGTTTTGTTATTCGTATGTACTTTTAGGGTTAAGAAAATGAAGAATAGTAGGTAATTCTAGCTGAAAAGTATGGCTGTTTTGAGAGAGAGAGAGAGAGAGAGAGAGAGAGAGAGAGAGAGAGAGAGAGAGAGAGGGGGAGAGAGAGAGAGAGAGAGAGAGAGAGAGAGAGAGAGAGAGAGAGAGAGGGGAGTTATCGTGGCCTAGAGGTTATAAGGTATTCGCCTCTCATTCAAAGGTCCCGGGTTCGAATCTGGGTAGGGACGGAGAGATTTTCTTCTCTAAAATTGTCTCCTTTCACCTCCTATCCTGCTCTCCAACTATGTTCTGTCGTCTGCTTTCGTCTCCAATTTCTACCCCCACCCCGTCACCCCCTTTGCCCTCTCCTCTGTGCTCCTGACTTTTTCTGCAGCCTTTCTACTTCCAATCCTGGGCTCCTTCTTACTGCTGTCTTTCAGCCACATTCCTGATCTTCAGGTAGGAAAAATCTACACCTAACCTTCTCGGACAAAGGCAAAAACTCTCGGAGGTCCCGTGTGCAAGCTGCGCACGATAAAGATCCATTGGTGGTCAAAAATCGATAAGAGAAGGCTTCGGCGGCCACCCGGACAAAATTCAAAATTTTCCACCAACTGAAAATGTTTGATGTGTCTCGTGCACTCATATGGCCTTATGCAGTTGCGAGCGC
>NW_004797641.1:538330-540283 GCF_000002075.1 Aplysia californica | reverse complement strand
TGTGAAGATTTCAAAAGAAAGACATTTGCTTTTTTTTTTTTAAATTGGACGATAACCGCATCAGTGTCAGGTATTACAGGCCGAAACAAGTATATATATATTATATATTAAATTATGCGGAACAACAACTTTAAACAAACATTACACACTATTTTTTTTCATACAGAAGTTCATGTACACTCCAAGAGTGCGAAAGCAAATTAGTAACCTGCCGACTCAGCAAAGCTTCTCGCGAAAGGCATCACAAATAACTGAAAATCCACCTTGGAGCTGTAAAACTTCCAGGTATGAAGATAAAGCAGGGGAAGTCTCCGCACTGAGCCTATTACCGAAATCTGAACCTATTACCTCCCTTACCCCCCGGCTTTCTAAGGGGAGGTAATACACTGTAAAGGGAAACAATCAACTCAGACTTCCTACTGTGTCCGAATATTTGTTGATAAACATAACGAGCCTCTATAGAGCCAGGGAAACGTAAGATTTTCGGCTTCTATGTAACTGGAAAGCGTGTCGAGTACTGAGTATTTGTTTGAGAAAGCGTGTCTATACATAGAATCTAAACACATTCCGCAAGAACTGATTCCACCTTCATAATGTTAATACAAGTGCCACTAAGATTCAGATGCCAATCTAAGCAAAAGTTGGAGGGGGCACAATTTTTTTTTCAAAGCCCGAACTGTTTACTTTAGGGGGAAAGAGGGTGCACTTGAACTTCAATATCTAGGAATGCAGAACAAAAAAGGTTTGAGAGTTTGTCTATTGTTTCTGACTTTCTGGAACGATGTTATGTAGCATAGCATGATGTAGAGGGATATTGTATGGCTCCCTGTGTGCTTAACAATACTTTTAATACACAATAAGGTTAATTGTGTTCATCTCCGATAGGACGATATGCTTGAACCAAAAGTGTAAAGAAAAATGTTAAGTTCTCACCCGGCTCATGTGCGGCTCCTCGGTCCATTTAGTAATATAATACTTACTAAACTCTGCATTTATATTATAGTGCGTATCCACGCTCTGCAGCATGCTCTGTGTATTTTACAGCTACATGTAGTATTACCCTAGAAGGTCCTATAACACACAGAAACATTCTCGGCTTCCCGGGAAGCATGCACTGCAAGCAGGAGATTAAGAGCTCAAACACTAACACACTGACACAATCTTACGCTGTCTGTAGTCTAGTACCCATTCCCGCCTCGATGAAGTGAGGTACATTCGTATAAAGTGCCTTTTCCAGGGACACATCATCGGACCCCAAACAGGGTTTGAACCAAAGATCGTCCAGCAGCGATCCCAACAGCCCAACCACTAGACCACCGTTTTTGGGGTTTCAAGAAGGCCAGGCTATTTCAGAACTGGCGTATTGTCTGAATGAATTAAAACTCAACATCTCAGCCAACATGATTATTGCATGAATATGATTCTGTGTGCGTCTGAAAATTGAGAATTTAATTTGAGCTTTCAACACAACGGCGTTCCAATAACTGTTGATGTATGCCAGTCGTCCCTGCACCCCCTGTTTTTTGTGTGAATAGAAGCACATCGACACAAAAAAACGGTCATTTAGTGCAATGAAGAAGCAAGACAGATAGACAGAAACAATAGAGAGAAAGTAAGTAGAGAAGTAGGACCTACCAGGGGCACCCTCCAGTCACCCAATCTAACCCCTGGGATACGAACAAGAGTCAGTTTCTCTGAAAAGACAATTGCAGAAGTGGTCAAAGGGAGTCGGGAGGGGGAGATAATGGGAAGGGGAAGGGAGATGAGGGGAACTGAGTGTCACTTGATCTTATAGTCAACACAGTCGAACTTGCTCTAACTGCGAGACAATCACTTGTACAAACTACCAGTTCCCACTCCCTCCCCTTCCCTTTTTTCGATTTTATATAAAGACACTGTCCAGCGTATCGACCTGTCTAGGAAAATTACTTCTCTCTTCGACTATGGGTGGTT
>NW_004797641.1:535481-537854 GCF_000002075.1 Aplysia californica | reverse complement strand
CCTTTCTCTCTCACTTTGTCTTTTCCCCCCTTATAATCGTTTCGTCCATTTCTCCTTTCACATCCCACCTCCCCACCCCCCCAAAAAAAAGACCAAAAAAAAAAAAGGACAAAAACCCGCTTTTTTTTCTTTCTTTCCCTGGCTTGCTCCCATCCACTCTCAAGCCATGCCACAAACAGACTGATACACAAACACAAACACAAACGCACGCGTTCTCTGGTGTAGGATTTCCCTGGCTCACTTTCCCCCAAAAGCCCCCCTGGCTTCCCTCAGACATTGCTGAAGGGGAACACGAACCAAGTTCCCACTAATTCTGTTTATAACTCACCACAGCAGAAACACAACTGACGTCACGATTATGGCGTTGGGGTCAACTCAAAGTCACCCTTAACGCATGACTTTGCCTCAGAAGTGCGCGTGGGGAAAATTCCTGTTAGTTATCTCATAACGGGGGGCTTTTTGGACAGTGCTGAATGTTTATTGTGTTTATTCAAGCCTGTCGTGACTGCTTTACATTTACAAATCTTAAGTCTTTATCCTTTTTGGAAGTGCTTCCTATCTAGACTCTTTGTGCGTGATGACGTCAAACTGCCTTCTTTGACGTATTTTTATACGAGATTCTCGTCTCTTCTTTTGTGTAGACAGTAGTCTTTGGTGGGTGGGTTTTTTTTCGTTTTTGTTCTGCTTGTTGCTTTGGTTGTTGTTGTTGTTGTTTTTTTTGTTGGGGAGGGGGGGGGGGGGGGGGGGGGGGGGTTGCAATGAACATAAACTTGAACATCAGCATCTGTGGTGGTGTAGCGGTAGGCACCTCGACGTCGCACGCAGAGGACCCGGACCAGATCTCCATGTGGGGAGCGTTTTTATCGAATATCTCTCAGGCTCAGCCCTGACTAACAGACAGAGTCGAAGCCTGCAACAGAATTAGCGATAACGTGTGTTGATGGGACTTAAAACACCTACATCTACAGCCCCTGTAAGAAAAAAAAGAAATTTTACATTTAAAAAAGTGAAATAAAAAATCAACAATAAAAAAAAAAAATGAAATAAAATAAAGTAAAATAAAACAAAAAACAACAAAAATCGCCTGGAACAAAACGCTTGGGAAGACTGTAGACTGGCTGCATAGACTTGGGTTATATAATATCATCTTAGGTTTGTGCCCCGTCATGGCTGCCGTTGTCTGCTCTCTAAAAAAACTTCTCTGTGAAGCGTGGGCGCAACGTGTGCTTAAATGAAAGGCAAACACAAGTCTTGGTATCATAGAGTGCGCACATCACCCCCCCCCACCCCCTTTTTCTCTTTTTGCCCTTCAGTTGGATACAAATTCAGTCACATTGTGCTTTTCATAGTGAACCGGAATTACCTCAATTCTTGAGAAAAGATTTTGTAATATAAGTCTATCATTGCCTTTCTCACCATGCACCAGGGTATAGGCCACGGACAAAACGCTTTCCACTTTTTCTATCATGGGCTAGCCTCTTAACGTTATTTCATGTCTTCCCACTTTTCTGTACATCAATTTCTGTATTCTTCTCCAGGTTCCACGCGGTCTTCACCTTGATCTTTTACAATACAAGTAAAGTCTATAACTGGCTGTTATTAGGATCACGGTAGCATCTTTTTCCCAAGATCACACTCGAGCCCGCTAAAAAAAAAATCTATGTTAGAAAACTTTTCAAAATGTATGGCCTACCATAAGAGAGAGAGAGAGAGAGAGAGAGAGAGAGAGAGAGAGAGAGAGAGAGAGAGAGAGAGAGAGAGAGAGAGAGAGAGAGAGAGATGAAGCTGGCTAGAGAGGTTGAAAATATAGAAATTTGAGATAGACATAATAAAGAGACTAGGAGAGCGAGATGGAAAGACAGAAACACATAACAATACTATATAGATAGATAGAATACGCCGAAACACTGTCTTTGCTCTGATATTGATAGGACAGCATGTGTCCGTTACGTTCTGAAAGAGTAGACAGCTCACAGGAACATAGACCACTCTCTATCGGAGATGGACATCCATTCCTACGTCCTAGGTTTTAAATTCAAACACGATGCAACGTAAATGTGACGTATCATTTTAGCGTATCTATGTCAAGAAGAAACACAACCACATCAGCTTTTATGTTGTAGTGGTTAGGCCAATCGCCATAGCACACATAACACCCGAGTTCGATTCCCCGTGTGAGGAAAATTTATATTTATATCTAGTATTTCCTCGGAATTTCTCCTGCTGGGATGTTGTATTCTTCTCATCCCTGGTTGACCCAGCATGGCAGACCGGGTCAAAATCTGTTTCTTATACGATCTACATTGCACACATGAAGGCGTAAAAACACTTTCAATTAACGAACACACACGCGCGCGCGCCTGCTCACACACA
>NW_004797641.1:530538-531905 GCF_000002075.1 Aplysia californica | reverse complement strand
TATTATTACTATTGTTGTTGTTATTATCATTACCTGTTACTTTATTTATGATGATTATTATTATTTTTATTATCATAGTTATTGGATTGCACAATTTCACATTGAACGTTTGTTCAAAATGTGGAGGCTATTATTACTAATAATGGTTAGGTATGATAAGCGTATCATGGGCACTTACTCTCTCCTTTCCTTTTTCTGGCTATTTAATCCTAGAGTAGTTTCCCTTAGTTCCACTGCTCTATCTGATCCCACCAGAAGACCGGTATCAACCCGCACGAACGGCCACCTGTATTACTTAACATAAGACAATCATCTGTACAAACGGCCCCTCCCTATTTTGCGCTAATTTTGCATTAAAATCGCACTATGTAAGATGTACGCTTGTCTGAGATTGCTACTTTTCTCCTGGACAAAGGGTGGCGGTCTGGGATCATTTCGACTGCATCATATTACACGTATTATACTGGGCCGTCCTGCTCAGTTCCCCCTTTTGGTTCGTACAGTGCACAGCTTCTGCTGTAGTTTTATACTGTATATCACACTTCAAGACCAGTACCTATCATCACATACTAGACGGTCTTGCTCAGTTCTTAAGCTGACCTGTTGTTCAGCTTCTCCTGTAGTGTATACGGCATGACTTGAAGACCAGTAATTATCAACTTTAAAATGCCAGTAACTCCATTTTTAATAATAGTGAAAACAGTTCATTACAAAGAGTGAGCTTAAGAATAAGTCACATTTTCACTGTAAGAAAAAAAATGGAGATACGACAAGAAAGCACTGAGGTCGCGATATACTGGACGTCCAGCTTAGTTCTTCTGTAGGCCCGTACAGCTTCTCCTGTAATGTTCATAATGTTCATGGAGGTTCGCTTCTCGGCCTTTTGGCTCCGTTCAAAGGTGGTATCTGTTCTCAGCTTTCCTCCGGCCTTGTGCCCACTGGTTTAGCGAGGCGGATCCGGATACTGTCCGAGGCACCCGAGGGACGGAGAAATCTGCCCCTCTTTTCTATCGGGTGGACGGTTATCGTCTGCATAATACAAAAATATTTAAAAAATGTTCATGTGGGTTGTCCACTTTTCATGTTTTCGACCTAGTATGTGTGTCCTGCGCTGCTGGAGGGTGTGTTCCAGTTTGGTCCGCTACTCCATACTGACATTTCAAATTGTACAGTAATCGCAAAGATTCAAAGAACTTTGAGGCCACTTGTTGTTTTAGAAAGAGTTTCAAAGCACTTGCAACACAATAAGGTCATACAAGTGCTGAAGATTAGAGATGTTACAAAAGAGTAATGTGAGGAACGTGCACAACCAAGGGAGAAAAGATAAGGACGGCAGATGTTTGATACGAAAGAAGGAGCAAACCACA
>NW_004797641.1:527326-530115 GCF_000002075.1 Aplysia californica | reverse complement strand
AGACAAAGTATAATACATTTATTTCCTCAGTAAAACAAAGAAAAACCCAACCCAACCCAAAACAACACAAACAAAAAGAAACAAAGAATGACATTATCATTTTATTTCATTTTCACAAACATTCTCCAACCGACAGCAACCTTCATGTAAGTCTCTCAAATACATTCAGTCAATCACTAATGACATAACTTTATGGAATGATTTCTGATCCTGCATCGTTAAGACATATGACGTCATAGGCTAATAATAATATATATGTGATTGTGCCTGATAATAGTCTCCCCCTTACCTGAAAAAAAAAAAGGGTCAGAATTTGCTTCTAAAATTCCTGAACTAACTGCTGTGGGTTTCAGGATGCAAATCATTATATGAGACCAGAAACAAATACACAAGTCTAATAAACTAGTCTTTGTCAAGAAAAACATTTCTGTCAACAACATTAACACACTAAAAATTTGTTGGTTTTTCATGCAGTTGTTTTCATGCTCACATCAACAAATTAGATCATTTAGGAGGCAGCCTGCTACAAAAGGGTACAAAGTCACAGCAGAAAGACCGATATACTTGATAAAAATTCTCCCCATATGGAAATTGAACTCAGGTCTTCTGCGTGTGATGGCGAAGCAGCTGACCTCTACAGCAGACGCCGAGAAAATAACATAGTGTCAATACAGTTCATTTTACATTGTTTAAAAAAATTTTTAAAAATCCAAAGTTACAAAAAAGTCCTTTTGGGAGGTGCTCAAGAAGTGGCTAATCCAAAGAATAAAAAAAATGAACTACCGTACTAATTCCACAAAAAAAATTCCATTCTTTTTAAAGCTCATGTCTTGAAACAAACACTGCCTACTTATGGATTGCTTCTCTCGGCATATTTATTTTTCCATAAACTGAACACAACCCCGTCCCACCCCACCCAACTCAAGAAGACACAAAGGAGTCCAAACACATTAAGGTAAAAGTAAACTTGGGCATTCTATTCGGAACTCACACCACACAGAACACACATCCAAGGTGTCCACTGTCTGCGGAGCCAAATTGGGACCGCTTGACATCATGTTTGATCATGTGCTTTTAATTTACTTAAGAAATTTGGGGGGGGTGGGGGTAGGTTGAAAAGTACTTTTACCCACATTTACACTTCAATTGTCATGAAATGAGCATACAAATACGACAGCATAAGCATAGTGGAGAAGAATTCTGACACACTCAGCGACCCAAACATACAAATCAATACTTTTTGACATTATATTGTAAATATTCCAGATCTGTGGCACTATGACAAAGATCTATATCATGCATTGTTTTTCTTGAACTGAAGAAAAAAAAGGAGAAAGAAAAACATTTTCACAATATTATATATATTAATATGTACAAACCTAAATGCAATGAACAACGAAGCCAATATTTTTTATTACGTGTTCTTAGATTAATTTTAAAAAAAATTAAATTAAAAAACCCAAAAAACCCCCCACCAAAATCTGTCAAATTAGGGTCACAAGAAAGAACATTCACCACTTATACCATTGAGGGGGAGAACACCAAACAGTACAAGTTCTTGTAAGGACCTGAATGCCTGCCATCCGCACCAGACCTCAACAAAAGGTAACACACAACATTTACACAAGACCTCAGTCACCAAGTATGTACAAAACCTTACCCCCACAAAAAAACAACAACCAAAAACAAAAACAACCAAAAACAAAACAAATACAACAACAAACAAAAAACTAAAAAAATATCCCCCCCCCAAAAAAAACAACAACACACACACACACACAAAAACACTTAACTACAAGAGGCTCAGCCACACAACAGTGAGAGTGTTCTTGCAGCACAAGAGAGGTCCACAGAGAGTGGTCCTGTGGTAAGTAGGAAAAACTTGCTGCCTTCTTAGTTGCTGGGTATGATCTCAGTCTTGGTCAGTGACTGGTCAAGTCATTACATTCCCAGTGCACCCAGCCAGTCACAATCATCATCAGTTTGAGTCAGACCCAGCCAGATTTTCCTGCATGGGTGGGACAAAAGCTACCTCATCTGCACAATACCACCGAATTTAATTAACGAAAGTTGAACCGTGGCCGTCAAATTGCATGCGTTTGTTTTTCAAGGTAGCCAGTACAATCGGTTGTACTGTGTCAGAACAGTAACTTTTTGCCACTCCACGAAGAACAAATCTGGTTGGCCCCAACTAAATTTAATATTGGCAGTGTTCACTGAGTATTAGTGTGGTCAGCGTCAGGGAAAGTCATCCTCTTACTAAGGTCAGTGACAGGTCAAAACATCTCAGTACTGTCAGTGTCAGGGGTCATGTCATCTTACTAAGGTCAGTGTATGGGTCACATAATCTTTCTAAGGTCAGTGTACGGGTCACATCTTACTAAGGTCGGTGTCAGGTCAAATCATCTGTGTGTGGTCAGTGACTGGTCAAGTAATGTGTTTGCTTTGCATGATGAGAGAGGACTAGATGGCGTAGATTGGGTTGGGCTGGCAAATCACTGGGTTTTCCGGATCACACGCTTTGCGCACACTCATCTCCTGGGGAAACACGGAAGACAAAAGAGAATGAACGAAACAGGCTATGACATAAGGACAATCATTCCAAGACACAAAAGAGTGAGAAAGACAGATTTTTTAGTTTTAGTAAGTGTTTTACGGCACTTGCAACACAATAAGGTCATGTAAATGCCAAAGATTAGAAGTGTTACAAGAGAGTAACAAACACAAAAAAAGAAGGAGGAGAGATAAGGATGATAGGATAGAAGAAGCAAACCACACCAGAGCACCCG
>NW_004797641.1:524843-525932 GCF_000002075.1 Aplysia californica | reverse complement strand
AGACAAAACATTTGACAGGAAAGAAAGAGCAAACCACACAAGAGCACCCGCCAATCACACACGCGCGTGCGCAGTCTCTGGCGATATCGTTTACCCTCACAGGGCACGTGCAGAACGTTAAATCTCGGCGCCGCTGTACGGAGTTAAAAAGATAATCACCGAGGTAGACAAACACATGGAAGGCAAAGCATACACAGCCGTAATAAACTAAGCACACGGCATCATAGATCAGCGATGAAAAAAAAAGCAATTCTTTCACCAGTGCACATGCTTCCTGCTTCAGCAGACCGCGAACGACCCCCCCCCCCCACTTCTCCCAACCCCAAAACTGTCAAAAAAATTCAGTCGCGGCGTCGTAAACTGCTGAATATACTTTGCTGTTCGTTTGTTTACTTGCTTGTTTGCAAAGAAAATCATATCGAAACAATAACGGCCAATTGGTGCTGAGAAAAAGTGAGACGGACAGACAGACAGACAGACAGAAACGACAGGGGGAAAGTAAAGAAGTAGGACCTGCCAGTAGAGCGCCCTCCACCCACATGTACTTTGAAATCTGCTGGGTACATACATCCTCTTCACTATCGCCCAGCTTAAATGACCCCCGCCCCTCTTTTTCTCTCCACTTTTTCTCCTCCCCCCCCCAAAAAAAAAACCCACAAAAAAAAACCCACACCCTCGCAGAATACCCCCCCCCCCCCCTCCCCCTTCCCTAGAAGAGCCCAAAGCTAGACGTTCAGAGGGATAGTATAAGAACGTATAGGCCCAAAGCCAAGAATCCAGCTGGTCGTCAGCAGAGCGATAAGAAACAGGGGCCCTTACCCCAGTAACATTTGCCGAGAAGTACATCGGCTTATCTGTCCTTGCCTACGTCATCCCGACTTGGTGCAGCGGCAGATGGCGCCACAAGGTGACCCATGACCTCGTGACCTATGGTTTCTCCCCAACATCTTTGCTCAAACCGTTAGAAACTACGAGAAACTCACGGAATTTAGGGAGATTATCGTGCACTCATGGTATCACAATACACCACCATTTTATAAGGAACTTTAGTTTCTGAAGTAAAAAGAAATTAATTAAAAAAAAAAATAA
>NW_004797641.1:523184-524700 GCF_000002075.1 Aplysia californica | reverse complement strand
CCGCTTTTCGTAAAAAGCTTCGATTTAATAATAATGACAATAACTGCAATTATGTAGCCCAAATCCACACTCTGCAGCATGTCCCACGCGCTTTACAACAATTTATTGTTACCCCAGCAGGCCCAGGAACACCCACATAAAGTTCAAGCTGCGCTGTCTATAGCCGGGGGTATCCATTCCTATCTGGGTGAAGTGAGGAAATTTCGTCTAAAGTGCCTCTCTCAAGAACACAATGCTGGGGCCCTGAAGGGATTCGAACTAATGACTCGCGGCTGTGAGTCCATCAAGCGCCCGACAACCACGCCGCGATTGGACACAGCTTTATTTCTATTCCCTCCTGCTCACAGAATAATTTGTGAGGCAGCGTGGTGGAATCAGACTGTCGTCAATTTTGAGGCATGTAGAGTTATTGGTATCATCTTAAAGCTTGTCCACTTGTCTTTATTTGGATGAAAAAAAATATCCATTTATCTTGAAATCAAGTCGAGATACTTGCAAATAAAGAAGGTGGGGGGTCACCTGTTTTCAGAGGTAAAATTAGTGAGAAAATGGCCGCCAACGATTAGTTATTTCCTTAGATTAAGAGTCCGTGGTAACTGAAAATTTATATTTTTTGTGAATTAAATTAACGTTTTTCAGAACAATCCCCACAGAAATAAGTTCTTTAATGGGCATGAAAGTTGTTCAGCCAAAAAACGAAAATTTTGATAAAAATTCACAAACCTGCGGAAAAATGCAAGTTTCTTCAGTTTGACTATTTTGACGAGAGCTTGATTCCACCGCGCTGCCTCACATTTGTTTGTTGGAGTAAACAGAAGCACATCAACACAATAATGGTCATGTTATAGTGCTGGGGAAAACAAACAAACAGAAAGACAAAATAACAGAAGGAAAGTAAAGAAGTAGGATCTACCAATGGCGCTCTACAACTAGAGGTGGGCAAAATCAGGATAAATATCCGGAAAATCGGATAATCCTCAATAAGTACAGTATCCGAATTCAGACTCTTAGCTCTCTTTCCTGACTCGTTTGCCGAAGTGGGTACACCCATTCGTTGAAGTGATGCTAACCCGTTTGTCAAAGTGGTTCTAACCCGTTTGCCGAATCGGTTCATAACATATTATTTACCAAAGAGGTGCACTAACATATTATCCGGATTTTGCTAAAGCGACCAATTGCCTAGCTCTATCTCCAACCATACGCTTACAATATAAAACTTCTGGAAAGGCTCCCGTCACCAAACCGAACCACTCACTTATTAAAACAATGCTAAAATTCAACGATTGTGCAGCGATAGATAGATCTAGTACGAATGTCTGCTTACGTTTCAACGTGAATCAAAACTGCGTCTGTATGAATGCATGTTCATGTACATGTGTTGTGTCTGGTGTTTTATTTCTTGGGATTGCGCGATATAGAAATCATCATCATTACTATTATCATTATTTTATTATTATTACTATTATTATTATTTCATCATCATTATTATTATTATTATTATTTTGTTAATAATATT
>NW_004797641.1:520733-521270 GCF_000002075.1 Aplysia californica | reverse complement strand
GAATGTGGGTGAGTGAGTGCATGTGTGCGAGTGATTGCACGTGTGTGAATGAATGCATGTGCGTGAGTGAGGGCATGTGTGTAAGTGAGTGCATGTTTGTGAGTGAGTGCTTAAATGTGAGTGAGTGAATGTGGGTGAGTGAGTGCATTGTGCGAGTGAGTGAATGTGTGTGAGTGATTGCATATGTGTGAGAGAATGCATGTGCGTGAGAGAAGGCATGTGTGTGAGAGAATGCATGTGTGTGAGTGAATGCATTGTGTGAGTGAGTGTGCTGTGTGTGAGAGAGTGCATGTGTCTGAGTTAGTGCATGTGTTTGAGTGAGTGCATGTGTGTGAACAAGTGCAAACGTGTAAGTGAGTGCATGTGTGTGGGTGAACACATGTATGTGAGTCAGTGCATGTGTGTGAGTGGGTGTATGTGTGCGAGTGCATGCTAGTATGTGGGGGATCCGATATGAGTGTGCGTAAGTGCGTGTGTGCACGTGCAAGTGAACGCAAGTGTGTGAGTGCATGCATCGAGACAGGGTATATATATATA
>NW_004797641.1:508974-515865 GCF_000002075.1 Aplysia californica | reverse complement strand
TTGAAATCAGGCGACCCCCACCTCCTTCAATTGCAAATATCTCGACTTTTATTCAAGATAAATTGTATCTCTTTCATCGAAAGCAAGACAAATGAACATGCTTTAAGATGAATCCGATAACTTCATATGCCCAAAAATTGACGAGCGCCTGATTCCACCATGCCATGACACATATAATGTTCGTTTGTTTGTTTGAGTAAAGCGAAACACATAGACACAATAATGGGTGCTTAGTGCTGGGGAAAATACAGACAGACAGACAGACAGACGTTAGACAAACAGACAGAAACAACATTAGGAAAGTACACGAAATATACAGGGCCAACCAGTGTCGCCCTCTAACTAACCACCCGCAAAAGTAAAACATTCAGACACAAACAACAGAGGGAAAGTAAAGAAGTAAGAAACTACCAGAAGCGCCCTCCTACCACCCGCTCCAGTAGAGCTAACGAAAGCGTCCAATTCGAAAGGCGAAGAAACAATTCCGCGGAGCCGGCAAAAGGTGACCTCTGGTGGCTCTAGTAGCGAGCGCCAAGCGACCAAAGATGTTGTTACAACTTCTCGTGTTCTCCTAAACTAGCCAAACGCAAC
Organism: Aplysia californica; assembly: GCF_000002075.1. Taxonomy (NCBI): domain Eukaryota; kingdom Metazoa; phylum Mollusca; class Gastropoda; order Aplysiida; family Aplysiidae; genus Aplysia; species Aplysia californica. Next base: position 515,274 of record NW_004797641.1, on the reverse strand, counting down.
AGTTTTACAGGTTCGTCTAAGTACCGCTTGCCCTGTTAGTCCTGTCCGCGCGCCAAAATCTGAAACGCCCAAGGGCAAACCGCCAAAATAACGAAGGGCAAGCCGCCAAAATAGCCAAGGGCTAACCGCCAAAATAGCCAAGGGCAAGCCGCCAAAATAGCCAAGGGCAAACCGCCAAAATAGCCAAGGGCGAAACAGTCGGTCGAGATTATTTCGGCCGCGGCCAATTAGGCCTCAAATTGAGGCACGCACCTCACTCGCACCGTGCACCTGGGTGGTCAGACGGACAGACACGTCGGGTAGGTCATATTAGAGCCAAATATAAGAGGTGTTACTAGAGAGTAACAAACACAAAAAAAGAAGGAAGAGAGAAAAGGACAAGAGATGTTAGATAGGAGAGAAGGAAGAAACCACACCGGAGCACCCGCCAACCACCACATGACCTCCTTTACCAAGCAAGGGTTGAAAAAAAAATCCCCCAAACAAACACACAACCTTCTATCTTTTGATCACCCTTTTCGGAAACTGGGTAGTACCGCGGGTGTTTGTTTGAGTTCCAGAAAAAGCACATCCACACGATAGCGGTGACTTGGTGCACGAGGGGTAAAAAGAAAAGAAAGCGTTGGTGGTTGGGTTTAAGTTTGCTGTTTGTTTGTATGAGAAAAGAGAACAGGCCATTTCGTGCAGAAATAGAGTAACACAGACAGGCAGACATACTACAGAAGCTATTGAAATGAAAGAAAAGAAGTAGGCCGTACCAGCGGCACCCTCCAACCACCCGATGAGTTTGAGTATAGAGAAGACTGACGGACGCATAAACGATGATTGATTTTGGGTTGGGGGAATAAAGCAAGACGGAACGACAGATGATGTAACAGCGACGACGACGAAGACTGCTACTACTACTACTTCTACCGCCACCACCACGACCACCACCACAACTACCACTACCACACAATTGCCACTACGTGATTCTGAGATTCAGTTTTGAGTTTCAATAATGTGAAGCACATCGACACGATAACGGTCATATCGTGCTGAGAAGAAGCAAGACAGGTATACAGAAACAACATAGGGAAAGTAAAAAAGTAGGACCTACAAGTGGCGCCCTTCAACCTCACGCTGAATTTGACAGAGGCTCAGGGCGGGCACACAAGGAAACCGTTACGCCATCGCTCCAGAATTTTTTACCAGCTCAGTTTAGTTTCTAGTAATAGTTTTACGGCACTTGCAACACAATTAGGTCATACACGTAGAAGCTCCAATTATTACAGGGGTAACAAGAGAGAGTAACAAACACAAAACACGAGAAAGAGAGAGATAGGTACGATAGATGTTGGGCAAAAAAGAAGAAGGAGCAAACCACACCAGGAGCAGCCACCCACTGCCTACCCAAAGGATTCGGTAATTTTCCACATGCACAGAATCTTAAGTTTTGAGTTTGAGTCAAGAGAAGCACACCGAAACAATATCGGTCATACAGTGCAGGGAGGACGAGACAGACAGGCAGAAACAACGAAGGGAAGGTAAAGAAGTAGGGCGAACCAGTGGCGCCCTCCAACCACCAGAAAAAAAAACCCCGTTACGCCATCGCCCCTGTGTTTTTTTCCCCCCAACTACTGAAGGTACGAAGTCAATAATATCTACCAACCCATCTATTAATAGCTCAATACTTTTGGTCACGTTCCAAGAGCGGCCCATAGATCGTTTACATCTACACACGTCGAGGGAGCTACAGAGCCACGTACTTTTAACGTCTCTACCGACCATGAAAACATGAAAGAGAGAGAGAAGGGGGGGGGGAGAGAGAGAGAGAGAGAGAGAGAGAGAGAGAGCGAGAGAGAGCGAGAGAGAGCGAAAGAGAGAGAGAGAGAGAGAGAGAGAGAGAGAGGGAGAGGGAGAGAGCGAGAGAGAGAGAGAAAGAGAGAGAGAGAGCGAGAGAGAGAGCGAGAGAGAGAGAGAGAGAAAGAGGGAGAGGGAGGGAGAGAGAGAGAGAGAGGAAGGGACGGAGGGAAGGAGAGAGACAAAGCGAGAAAAAAATGAAGTTTTGGACAATTGTCAAGACGGACTACAGCACTTCCGCATTACTCTTCACGGCCTCTCATCATTCTCCTTGTGCCAGACCCTCCCCCTCTCCCTCACAAACCGTAATCTCCGCTCGTGCGTCAGAGACGGCCATGTTCAAAGTCCGGCTTTCATGCAACTCTCTTCCAACTTCAAACACCCCTCCCCCCTGTCTCTCTCTCTCTCCCCCCCCCTCTCTCTCTCTCTCTCTCAGACATCCAAAGCGCTTCCCTCTCTCACCTTTTAAGTCCCAAAACCTTTTTCACTGCCCCCCCCCCCTCATTCCCCTTGCTCAGTCTGTCTATCTGTGTGTCTATCTGTGCATCTCTGTCTCTCTCTCACATACACACTCACGCACGCACGCACGCACGCACGCACACACACACACACACACACACACAAACATACGAGAGCGCGCGCACACACACATACACACACCACACGCACACACACAAAACACACCAAAGACAATCTTTCTGCTTCAACCCCCCTCCCCGCCCCTTTTCTTTTCTCATTCTCTCTCTCTCTCTCTCTCTCTCTCTCTCTCTCTCTATTTCTCCCTAATCAACAAGTGCTACCACTCACTCTCATCCGACAGGGCCTGCAGGTCTGCACACCGTGAGCAGGTTCACAAAGAGTGCGATGACCCCACGACCTCCCACAGGTCAACGATCGCCTGGACCCTCTGTCGGGAGAACCCAGGACGGCTCATTGTTTTAGTAAAAAGAGTTTTACGACACTTGCAACGCAATTACGTCACTTAAATGCCGGAAGATTAGAGGTTTATTTGTTCGTTTGGAAAAACTTAAATGCCGGATGATTAGAGGTTTATTTGTTCGTTTGGACCCAAAAAAAAAAGATGGTGAAATGGTATAGGTTTAACGCCCCTATCAACACCGTTAGATTATTTAAGAGGAATGGCCTCCGAGTTTAACGTCCGTCTCCGAAAGGACCGAGCCAAGTGGGAAATTCGAGCAAAGTGCCTCTCCCAAGGACACAACGCCGGGTCGAACTCACGCTCGAACCACCGACCCGCAATCTCATGATTACGAGTCGGCCTGCCAAACCACTATGCCACCGACGCCACTTTTGTCCGTTTGAATAATGAGAAGACATCAAAACAATAAAATAATGATAATCTAATTAGAGTGTGCGAAAAGTAAGACAGACAGACAGAAACAACAAAAACTGAGGAAAAGAAAAGAAGTAGGACCTACCAGTGGCGTCCTCCATCCACCCACCAAAATTAAAGGCGCTAACAGAGTAATTTGTCTTGTTTGTTCGAGTAAAGAGAAGCACATCGGCACAATAATGGTCGTTTAGAGCTGGGAGAAAGTGAGACCGACAAACACCCCCCCCCCCCACACACACAAAATAAAACAGAGGGAAAGTAAAGAAGTAGGTCCTACCAGTGGCGCCCTCCAACCTGCTCCAGAGAGTAACAAACACGCAAAAGAAAGAGTTTTTAGTTTTAGTAAGAGTTTTACGGCACTTGCAACACAGTAAGGTCATATAAGTGACGAAGATTAGAGGTGTTACAAGAGAGTAACAAATATAAAAAAGAAGGAGGGGAGATATGGACGACAGATGTTTGATAGGAAAGAAGGAGCAAACCACACCAGAGCACCCGCCAACCACCCACTCAACAAAAGAAAGAGAAAAGATACGGACGACAGATGTTTGAAAAGAAAGAGGGAGCACAAACCACGCAAGAGCACCCGTCAACCACCCACACCGGCACGTGCCAGAACGAAGAGAATAACGTGAGAGTCGGAAAGACGACCTCGGAAGATCACGTGACGTTTCTTTCCACAGAGACAAAGCGCCAGTCGCCGGGATGATACCTCGAGAATTCTGGACATTCCCACAGAGGCCGCCCCCCGGCAACGACCAATAAGTCACCCAAACAGCCGATACATTCCCCGCACCTCGTTGCGCGCAGAGATAAACGTGCTGCCACTGCCACTGTACTGATGATACTACAACTCTTTTATGTTTGTTCGTTTGTCCGACTGTCAATATATTTTGTATGGTGTGCTGACAAAATGAGTTACTTCTCGCAATCCAGAAATGGACATATTGGCCAAAAATTGACACCAGGGTCAAAATCTGTAGATTTTCTATTCATGCCATATTCTTTAACTATAATCTGTCTTTTATTTCAAACTTATAAACTGTAAAAACTTCACCTGTAAGCGTGATATATCTATTTCCTTAAGGCTTTGATCCGAGAAGGAATTCATTTTGTCAGCTCGCTTCACATTTTATTTATACAGGCACCAGCCATCCATGTCCAATTGCTGTTCTAGCCTTTGTTTGTTTGAATAAACAGAAGCACATCGACACAATAATGGTCATTTAGTGCTGAAAAAAAAAGGACAGACAGACAGACAGTTTAGTTGTAGTAGAGGTTTTACGGCGCTCGCAACAGCATAAGGTCATATGAGCGCCAGAAAATTAGAGGTGTCACAAGAGAGTAACAAACATAAAACAGAAGAAGGGGAGATAAGGACGATAGATGTTTGATAGGAAAGAAGAAGTAAACCAGACCAGAGCACCCGCCAACCACCCACAGACAGACAGACAGACAGACACAATGTAAAGAAAGTAATAAGGTATACAGGACCTACCAGTGGCGCCCTCTAACCACCGTTAGATTCTAGCCAGGGCAATCCGTAGCATAGTTCAGAACGATACCCTTAAAGCTACACTAACAGTTCCGAAGGCAAAGAAACAATATTCATTTAGCGCTGGGAAAAAGTAAAGCAGGCAAACAAAAACAACAGAGGGAAAGAGATAGAAGTAGGCCCTACCAGTGGCACCTTCCAACCTTCCAACAGCCCGCTGTGACCCGCTCTACTCTTTCTCTGACGCAACAGATATATATATATATATTTACAGTCAAACCTGCCCTGACGGCCACCTCTATAAGACGGTCACCTGCACAAACGGCCACTTTACATTCCCTCCTTGCGTTTTTTCTATATAATTTAACTGTGTAAAACGGGCACCTGTTCAACCATATTTTAACACACAACCCCTATCACACTAAGCAATAATACCTGTCTTAGACGGCCACCTTTGTGACTCCTTTACGTTTTGTCATAAATTGTGCATTGGCCCCTGGCGTTGTGGGCGAGCCGTCATAATTCAATCACTTGTCGTTGTTGTTAGATAGTCCCTCCAACCGATCATGTTGCGTAGGCCCCTCCCACTGTTGACCAATAGCTACTAATTTTCAGCTGTTGGTGAGGTAAACGTGTGATCCCTCATAACCCATAAGCCCCGCCCAGAACTCTTACACTAATCGTAAGTGAGATGAGTGGTCACTGTTTACCCAGTCTGTAACAAAGTAACAAAGGACGTCAACATGAGCTTGTGATAGAAGCGTCGCTCGTTCTCCAAGTGGTGGAGACCCATGTGTTTGTTTTAACATGGCACTCGGTCTTCCTCGTCTGATACATTTCGTTTTATTGTCACCCTTGTGCAAAATCAGCAACAAATAAAAATTAAAAACACAATACAAACCACCACCAACAACAAAAACAACAACAATGCGGCTATTTTCGATGGGGACCTCAGATGGGAATGGTACCGTTTGTTTTCTTCATCTTGATCAGTCCTGCCTAAGACGGCCACCTGTCTTATACGGCCACTTTTCTCCTTGACAGTGGGTGGCCGTCTTACACAGGTTCGACTGTATAGAGAGAGAGAGAGAGAGAGAGAGATATATATATATACATATATACATACATACATACATACATACATACATACATATATAGATAGATAGATAGATAAATAAATACATATAGAAAAAGAAAAATACATATAGATATATAAACACATGACTTAGCAGGTCCTTGTGTTAGGGCGCCACTGAACATTTCGAAAGACGCGTCAAAAATGTGTCGAGTCCAAAGGAGGGAATGTGGAGCACTGCTTCTAGGAATTTCAGAATTAAATAATTAGGTTTTTTAAACTCTGCAAAAGAATTTAAATATTGTTTAAATGTCACAGGGATGGAAAATTAATGTCAAAGAGAAAATAAAGAAAAAGGTTAACTAATCTTTTCACGACCTCCTTTACAAGATTTTTAAAGATTGGTGAACTTTGCGTTTTTGGGTGCTTTTTTCTTTTAGCCGTTTCCGTTTTCAAAGCGTGTTTCTTCTTCGTGGATTTTATATCAAACAAATTCCTTTTGAATGAATTATGTCTATTCCAGATTACAGCTTT
>NW_004797641.1:506403-507516 GCF_000002075.1 Aplysia californica | reverse complement strand
TGTATCTCCCCTCGACGCTTAAGGGCAATAGAGGATGAAAAAGTAAAAGTAAAGTTAGTACTTGGCATTGAGGGCTGGGATCATGACTGTACTGCGGGAACGGGCAGGAACATGCTGGGGAAGGCAGCTTATTCCTACATGGTCGCACGCACTTCTGGACACGTTGCATACATGCAACAACCTGTCGCACAAAAGTAGGTGTTTCACTCGCTCATCGACATGGATTAGATCATTTAGGAGGCGCGGTTTGAGCCTGTCTGTCAGGACCAACCTGGGCTGAGAGGGACGCCTCAAAATAGCAAGAGAATCGAACTCAGGTCTTCTGAGTGCATAAGCGGGGCGCCTAACCATAACACCACAGACGCTGGTGCAGGTTTGCTATAAGGAGAGGGGGAGGAACTTTTAGTAGTCATGTGATCAGTAAGCTCAAATCAAGAACAAAGTCAAGCAATATAGGTGACACAGCATATATTTTGTGAGGTAAAGGAGGCACCACTCAAATGCCACAATCTCTGCTCTTGGAATGGGATGGAAGCTTTTCTCGGTACAGTTCCGTGGGCAACAAAGGCAGAGCTAGACCAGCCCGCCGTGCAGACACTTTGTGCTAGACAAAAGGTACGGTGAACGCCACGAGCAAATAAACAGTCACACAGACACGCACAACAACAACGGTTTATTATAAGAACGTGGTATGCCCCATTCTGACAAAAAATGACGGTTTCAATCATTTTATGACGGATAGTTTGCAGATGCTCTTTTGCTCTTTCCTTTTTTCTTTACACACATCTTTCGTCCTTACCTCTCCTTCACACTTCTTTGTATGTTCTCTCAAGTAACAGTTATTATTGTCGGCATTTACAGGACCTAATTGTGTTGTTTGTTTTTGATTGAGAAAAGAGAAGCACATCGACGCAAAAATGGTCATTAAAAACTGGTAAAAGGTACGTTTGACTTTTAGTAGAGGTTTTTACGGCGCTCGCAATTGCATAAGGTCATATGAGCGCTAAGGGGTGAACGTGAACAGAGAAGTCCTTACAAGGAATCAGGCTTTCTCTGCTCACCTCTCTAGCTTCAACAGCACAAATTCTGCTTCGACTTTCAAGGCACCCCGGG
>NW_004797641.1:501711-502831 GCF_000002075.1 Aplysia californica | reverse complement strand
CTACTTCTTTTGTATGTTTGTCACACTCTTGTGACCCGCTATTTCCGAGGTGCTTTGATAGTCGAAGTAGATTTTGTGCTGTGGAAGCTAGACAGGTGGGCAGAATAAGTCTGATTCCCTGTAAGGACTTCTCTGTTGGCATCCACCCCTTGGGGCTCATATGACCTTATGCAGTTGTGAGCGCCGTAAAACCTCTACTAAAACTAAGACAGAGACAGAGAAAGAAGTAACAAGTAACGAGTACGAGTAAAGAGAAACACATCAACACAATAACGGTCATTTAGTGCTGGGAAAAAGTAATACATATAGACAGAAATAACAGAGGGAAAGCAAACAAGTAGGACCGACCAGTGGCGCCCTCCTACCATCCGCTGTCCATCAGCAAGGGAGCTCATTTCGATGTTCGTTTGTCCCCCCCCCCCTTATATACGCTGCTGTATTTACCTCAATGACTTTGGATATATATTATGTTCAAATGTTGCGACGGGTTGGCAAAACCTTAGAAGGAAATTCATTATCCGTAGAAATCACGTCATTCTAATGGTTTTTAGTTAGTTTTAGTAGAGGTTTTACGGCGCTCGCAACTGCATAAGGTCACATGAGTGCCAGAAGATTAGAAGTGTTACAAGAGAGAAACAAACATAAAAAAGAAGAAGGGGAGATAAGGATGATAGATGTTTCATAGGAAAGAAGAAGCAAACCACCCCAGAGCAACCGCCAACCACCCACTCGAATGGCTTTGCCACACTTCGAATAGCTGTGAATAGAGAAATAATCGTGAATGTCGAATAGCCGAGTGGAAAGAGCACAGCTCTACTGGACATTGACCAGGCACCGGCTGTTCTCGCGCAAAAAGCTCTGTCAGTGTCTGCCAGTCCGCGGGAAACCAGTTCAGGACAAAGGGCGAGAGGACTCGGTAATTGGGGATAAACACTCGAAAACTCTTTTGAGTGACCGGGGGGCTTGTGGTGTAATTATTTGGCTCTTGCGTGCGCGCGCGCGTGTGTGTGTGTGTGTGTGTGTGTGTGTTAGTTTTAGTAAGAATTTAACGGAACTTGCGACACAATTAGCGAGATGTCTCTGAAGATGATAGTGTGTAATATACCCAGTGGACAATCGA
>NW_004797641.1:487538-498148 GCF_000002075.1 Aplysia californica | reverse complement strand
TGTGAGAGTATGTGCGAGTAAGAATGTGTGTGTGTTTGTGTGTGTGTGTGTGTGTGTGTGTGTGTGAGTGTGTGTGTGTGAGTGTGTGTTTGGGAGTGTGTATATGTTTGTAAATGAGTGTTTGTGAAAGTGCATGCTTTTAGTTTGTTAGTTTTAGTAAGCATTTTGCGGAACTTGCAACACAATAAGGTCATATGAGTGCTGAACATTTAAGGTATTATGAGAGAGTAACAAACTCTAAAAAAGGAGGAAAGATAAGGATGTTAGATGTTTGATAAGGAAGAAGGATTAAACCGTACCAGAGCACCAGTCTACCACCCGTGGGTCACGTTTGAGTGAAGATGAACGTCAAAAAAAGACACTTTTACCCATTTAAAAATCGGTGTGTGTGTGTGTGTGTGTGCGCGCGTGCAAGTGATTGTGTGTGTCGAAAGTTCCTTTTATTCCCCGTACTCCTCTTCATACTACTTTTCGTACTGATTAAAGTAAAATAAATATGGTACAATAGCCCCTCCATAACGATCACATGCAGTCACGAACATTTGAGGTATAACACAGACAATGAAAAAATAAAACTTAACAAAAACTCAACCCAAGTAGTAAACTACAATAGAGAGCGCCCATCAAACACCTGGACGAGGTAGGAACACTCGAAGGGGGAATAACCAAGTCATTATTCCAGATTTGGCAAGTTACCACAATTATTGCCCTTGTTATAATTTTATTTTAAAAAGCTTTTAAAAAACAGCACAAAAAATCCAGCATCTCGTCTTCTCGGATAAAGACGGAAAATCTCAGAGGTCCTGTGAGCATGTTGCATACATTAAAGATCGTTTGGCTGTTTAAAATCGTAGAAGAGCTGGCCGTCAGGTGCTTGATAGGGTTTCACAATTTCCCAACCAAAACGAATCTCTATCACATCTGTAAATAAGTTGTAAGACACACCTTTATACCTTCCCTGATTAATCCAACTCATTATCTCTATCATTACAGCCCAATGAATGTCCCAACACAGTATCTCTAAAAACACCACCCAATGTCCTAATTCAATATCTGTAACAACACCACCCAATGTCCTAATTCAATATCTCTAACAACACCACCCAATGTCCTAATTCAATATCTCTAACAACACCACCCAATGTCCTAATTCAATATCTCTAACACCACCACCCAATGTCCTAATTCAATATCTGTAACAACACCACCCAATGTCCTAATTCAATATCTCTAACACCACCACCCAATGTCCCGTCCAGCATCATTGTGCCCAAAGGAAATGCACTTTACAAGAATTTTCCTCATTTCACTCAGATGTGAATGGATACCCGACCATAGACAGTGAAAGATCTTGTTAGTATGTTAGTGCTTTAGCGCCTGCAAAATGGCACTTTGCACTGTATGCTTCCCAGGAAGTTGAAAATGTTTCAGAATGCTACCAGGTCTGCTGCTGTAACAACATAAGACTGTAAAGCAGACAGAACTTGCTGTTGAGCCATCACCCAATGTTTCAACTCACCGAGCTTGCAGACGAGATGATGCGACTCGGAGCCGGCATGATGCCGAGGGTCGACAGAGATGATGAAGCGACGGCCCAATCGGGCAATCTCCCCCTGTAGGATGTCCGGGAGCTCCTCTGAGGCATCTTTCTCCAGTTTCCTCTTTTTGCACGGGGGAGGACTAGGAGCTCTGGCAAACAAAAAGTGCACATTTTTTTAGGTTTTATTTTGTTGTTTTTTGTTTTTTAAGCAAATGTTTTATGGCACTTGCAACACTATAAGTGGTACGATCGAGTCACGAATGCTCAACTGTGGGAGAGAACAAGCCAAAGGCCAGTAAAGGAAGATATTCAGGTGAAGAAATGAAAATGGATTGGACACACCCTGAGGAGACCCCTGACAAGCATCATCAGGCAGGCTTTAACGTGGAACCCACAAGGAAAGCGTAAGAAGGGAAAACCAAAGATGCCATGGAGGCGAGCGGTACAAGCGGAAATTGAAAAAGCGGGGATTGTTGATGGCCTGTGCTCCACTGGGAGTTAAAAAGGGCAAGAGAGAGTGAGAGCAACACTATAAGGTCATTGTGAGCGGCTCAGAGAAAACATGCGGGATGGTGAGGTTTTATATTTTGAGATATCGCCGAAATTAGGCCCTGGACTCCATTTTTATGGAACACGAGATTATAAGAAATTTAGAAAGATAAACCATTTTTATATCACAAGTTTCAAGAAATATGCTTTAAAATGATTCTAAATATTTTAAAAGAATTTTTTTAAGGACATATTGTTGCCGAATTACACCGAATTCCTAGACAAACAGAGGGAATCTTTACTCAACCGGATGGACATTTTCTTTCCACGCGAACCCTGCATATTATATACCAAAAGAAAGAAAATTTTATTGCTGTTTCGGGAAAACCCAGTGCACATGTATATTTAAACATCACAACTAGTTACAAGAGTGGTGCATCTTCTAGTTTCACCTCTGAAAAGGTTTTTTCAAGAGCGCCGTTTAACCTTCTTCTGTTCCATTTCCTGCCATTCAAACCAAATGTGAACTGTTCCTAATTGAATTGAATTTCTTCGTTCTGCTCTGCAAAGTATTTTTTTTTTGGGTACAGTTTACAGTAAGTAAACTGCAAGTTTTCTGTTTCAAAATGGTTGAGAACTATTGTTTACTTAATTTTAATTTGTTCCCAAAGAAAACAAAATTTTAAAACCCATCGTCTCAAAACTTCACCTTGGGACCACTCTGTACACTCTAAAAAGCCAAAACTTTTCACAGAATGCTTCAGCTGCACTCAAATAAAGTGCAAAATGCTCGGGAAATGTGTGTCTTTCAAAACATGCAAAAAAGTCAGTTTTGAAAATTTGCACCATATGAAGGGTTTTCTCAGAGCCACACACTTATCACACACATATAAGTGCCGATTGTTTTATTCAAAATTTAATAAGGAAGCAAAAAAAAAAAAAAAGATAAAAGAAAAAGACCAAACAACCAACATACTCCGATGCCGGTTTAATTTGCTAGTCTACCAAGATTTTTCTGGTTTGGCTGCCGGTCTACCACTGGACCAGTCTGATAACTGGTTCATTTGATGGTCTATCAGGATATTTCTTGTCCCATGCATTTATGCAGGCTTGGGAGGGTAATTAGGTACATTAAAAATGTTTTGGTGGTGGTAGGCTGTTTAATCAGATCTTAATTGTTAAAAATATGGAGATAATTAGAACATCTTGTTCATTCATACAAAAGGTAACATAACACAATTAAAAAACAATACATGCAGGGTTGCCAGCAGGCTCTGACAAAAAAGCCTAAAAATTTTCCGGTTTAAAATTCTATGCACGGCATTTCATTAAAAACAGATAAGATATTAACATGTGCCAAAATATTTAATACATAGGCCTAAGTCTATTAGAAAAAATCTAAATATTAAAAAAATAGAACACCAAAGATTGCATATTGATGTGTGTAATGGATGGGGGGAAGGTCTTGCTGAAAGAAATTACTTTCTCCTCTTGGAGGAGGTGCCAGCCAGTTTGCACCCCTCCCTCTTTCAATACTAGGTACCTAGTTTCTGATCCACTCTGTTTCATTTATTCAGATTTTAAAAATACTAAGTACCTATTTATTCATAAAAAATATAAAAAATAAAATAATGCCCAGCCCCAACAGGAAATGCACAAGAGTTCATGACCCGTTCTGATCTTCCTTCAGGCCTAGCCGGTGTCGGGCTACAATTAGCCGACCAGGCAGGAAAATTTCTTCATGGCTCCGCCTATCTCCACCAGAAAAACTGTGAAAGCCAGGGGGATTTATTCGAGCTTTAGCCAGAACACTAGCAACCCTGTACATGTAATTATGAAAAACAAGAGCATCAGCTACACTTTTGAATAAAAGCTATCTTCAATAACACTGAGTCCACAACCTTAAAAACTGTAAGAGTCAGAGTCACTTATTACTGAGAAGACTCGTTAGTCAAATCTAACCTAGGTGGCCCTTACGGCAGGCAAATGTTACATCAACAGAGAAGAGCAACCTTTTCTGCATCAGTCAGGAGTCATTCCGACATTATAAACCTCAGTTGGTCTTAGTTTCAGTATGAGTTTTAAGGCACTTGCAACACAAAGAGGTTATAAAAATACTGAAGATTCAAGGCGTTTACTTGAGAGTAATTTACAAAGAAAAGATATTTAAGAAGGAGGAGACATATTTTTTACAGAAAAGAGGGAGCAAATCATTTTAGAGTGCTCACCAACCACCTACTAGAATACACTCTACCCATCAGTCAAAATTCAAAACCAATATGAAAAAGTAAGATAAAGGTAAAGGATATCGGGACTGACTTTTATTGCGTTTGTTCGAGTAAAGAGAAGTAGGCCTACATTGGAACAATAATGGTCTTTAGTGCTGAGAAAAAGTAAGACGGATAAACAGCAGAGTGAAAATAAAGAAGTAGGACCTACCAGTGGCACCCTCCAACCATCCACGACTGACTAAATATTCAAACGACCAAAACAAAAGACAAAACGACTGCTCACTTGATTGGGGGTCCCATGTAGGCTTCTAGAGCCGGCCCAAATGTGCGGTACAGCGAGTGGTTGAGCGAGGCCGCAGAAGAGAATTGAGCCACTGCGTCCAGTAAGGGCTGACACATGTGACCGTTGGCGCTGGAGCTACTGCCAGTTGGGTGCTGAAGGGGGGTGGGGGGGTGAACACAAACACATCAAACGAAATTAATTTTTTAAAATCAGCCAGAATTCATTACATCGATTTTTCTACACAGTCAGAATTTAATCTGAGCTGTCATTCAGAATGCATGCAAGTTTTTGAATCTCCGATAGTTTTGGATCTAGTTCTATCTCATTCACAGTGACTGGTGTTTAAGATCCAATATTGTCGGTGACACGATGTGCTGCTACTCAAAAAATACGCTTTCAAATGTTGAATTCTCACAAAAGAAGAAAGTATCGTGACTTTACCAATATCATAAACATGGAATTGGAGGACTGGAAAGCAAAGTGTATTTAATTAGAGGTGAAAATGATATGCTGTGTCGTTCTGGCGGAAGGAGGTAAACAGAAACGACAAGGAGCATGTTGGTCTGGCTGATAAAAGTTAACAAGTCACTTCACATTCTCCTTAAGGGAAAGAAGCAGTTATCTGCGGAGAAATGGTGGGTTTTTGCGCTGATTACAAATTGCCTGCCATTGTTATAATTTCCTTTCCTTTACTCTTTTTACCATGCAGTATCTAGTACTAGAAAGGTGTAGAACTTCTCATTTGTCTAGGAATTTAAAGGTTTTCTCACCAGTTCATGATCGACAAACTATTAATATTATCATTTTTATTTTTAAGGACACCTATTGGACGTTTGCTTACGTGAACTCAATATGACACCACGCAAAATTGCCACAAACATTTCTTGGTACAAAATAATACCAAACAAAAACTGTACCAAATAAAAAACTAACAAACGTATCGAGGGACTTTGTTTTAGCAGCAATTTTTACAGCCCTTGCAACACAATATGGTAAAGTAAGAGCTGAAGATTAGAGGGGTTACAAGAGAGTAACAAACACAAAAAAGAAGAAGCGATACGGACGATAGATGTTTGATAGGAAAGAAAAAGCAAACCACACCAAAGCACCCTCCGACCACACACTTGGTAAGCGTTTATTGTCAAGCGCGGGACCAAGAGAAAATACTCACCACTTTGAGCAGCAGCATTTCAAATTTCTCCAAGACAGGTAAAGGCACCCTGAAATGAGAAAAATAACTCAGGAATCAAGATCACTTTCACAATTTATTCACGGACAACTTTATCTTTACATGGGTTGAAATGAACTGCTTCTTAGAACAATGAAACAACAGAGTAAAGCTGATGCTGATAGGCAGGAGAGAAAAAGACGACAGATGTTTGATAGGAAAGGAGGAGCAAACCACACCAGAGTACCGGTACCTGCCAACCGTTTAAGGAGCAAATCTGACCACCACTTAGCATAATGAAGCAAAAACACTGTTCTCCTCCTCTCCCCCCTGTTTTTAGACCTAGTTGTTTTTACACTTCCGTTTAATCAGTTTAGATCATTTAGGATGCTGGCTTCTATCCTGCCTGTTAGGGCCAGCCTGACCTGGGAGAGATACAGTGCCCCAGAAGAAAAGCAGCAGTCATGTATGAAAACTCTCTCCCACACCTGAATCGAACTCCGGCCTTCCGCTAGCCACAGGTACTGCCCTACCTTTGTCCCCTAGAGGCATGCGAAATATGTAAGTGCTGAAAATTAGAGGTGTTACAAGAGAGTAACAAACACAAATAAGGAGAAATAAGGACAACAGATGTTTGATAAGAAATAAGGAGCTACTGCCAACCACCCACAATACCACAGTCAATCTGTCTTACCTTTTCTTTGGATTTGACAGAATGTCCAGCAAATTTTTCATTTTCTTCTGATTCTTTTTACTCTCTGAAAAACAAGAAAAACAAATTTTTTAAAAAAAGATAAAGAAAAAAATAAATGACAATGCAGCTTGTAGACAAAACAGTGACAAGTAGGAGAGAAAATGTTGGGCTTTTTTTTCTCTCTCTCTCTTCCTCATGTCTCTAAGCACCACATCATAGACACTGGTACCTGTGTTTTGAGTCCCTATCGGTATTTATTACCAGGATAAGATTAGAGATGCTATTACCAGGATAAGATTAGAGATGCAGCTCTTCAGATGAACTAATATTTTTGCACACCACATGAAATGGCTTTTTAACGCCAGTGTGCTCAGTTCATTGTTGCTTACCGTCTGTTGCTCTCTCCTTTTTCTTTCTCTCATACCATTGGTTGTTCTCATTTCCTTATTCTTTTTCTTACCATCTGTTATAGTTATCTCTTTCTTTTTCTTGCTCTCTTACTTTCTGCTATCCTCTCTTCCTTTTTCTTTCCCTCTTACCATCCGTTACTCTCTAATCCTTTTTGCCCCCGTTCCCCAGTCCGTACCTTCATCTGTTTTCTTCTCGTTCTCCAGGATGTTCTTGCGCAGTGGCTCGATGTACTTGGACAGGTTCTCCAGCTTCTTCAGGTACTCCATCTCCTCCTGGGACGTGCTGGGCGGGCCGGGGCTGGGGTTCGACACCGACGTGCCTGCGGGGGAGTTTTTTGTTCAGTTTTAGTAAGTTTTACAGCACTTGCATTACAATTAGGTCATATTAGTGCCAAAGATTAAAAGAGTTACAAGAGAGTAACAAACACAAAAAAAGGAGGCGAGTTTAGTTTTAGTAAGTGTTTTATGGCACTTGCAACACAATTAGGTCATATAAGAGCTGAAATTAGAGGTGCTGTAACAAGAGAGTAACAAACATAAAAAAGGAGGAGAGATAACGATAATAGATGTTTGATAACCAGGCATCACAGAGAAATTTTTTACCAACCCCTGCACTTTGACGGTCGATGCTACAGACTTCCGTAAATATTGTGCACTCTCCACCAGCACCCTTTTGATCAAAATTACGACACATTTCTCTTACTTTCCTAACCCTACCATGGCCCGACTTAAGGCTGGGCGGAAAGACCGCAGGCGCGGATTTTGGAAAGTACTCGCAACCGCAGAAAATAGCGGAAAACTGTGATCTCTGGATAAGAAAGAATGAGCAAACAACATCACGGCTGTTCAGATCTACTATCCTTGCGGAGCACTTAGTTTAACCCGTCTGCTGACCTCCCGGGGTCATAAATCCCACCTGATCGCTTCCTGTGTGATATCGCTGTTAGCCGATTTTGGGTAGAAAGTTTGTAATTTTCTCTCTGTAAATGTCCTCTGTTATCTATCACTATGGGTGTGTGAGGTATCAAATGAAAGCCCAGACTCTCCCCAATAACCTGCATCTTTTTACTTCATTTCTCGATCTGAGCGTGTACACACACTACCTCCGTACTTAACCCTACCTCGTGCTGCATGTATTTCTCGGATTGTTACAAAGATCAGTATTTTTTTCCATTCGTGAAACACACATTGTTATCATTTTTTTATCTGCTGTATCAAGAGTCAGTACGGAGGTAATTTGCTCATAATTTTAAACAGTAGACCCACGAAAAAATGTTCCCCTTAGATGCCCTCAATTGCGCCCACGTTTTAAAGGGTGCCCTGCTAAGAATACCGAAAAAAAGTTATTTGCAGTACAGTCCAAGAAGGCCTCTATCTGTTGATAATAATTTCACGTTGATTTGTTTATGGGCAAAGCCACGATGAAGCTATTAAACAGGATAAAAATAGTTAAGTCACAACAGTTCACTTGTAGAGCAAAGGTTAAAGTGATCTCCATGACCACCCGGGCGTGGCATGGTTGACCTGGACAGTTCCTCCGATAACTAAGTGCTCCGCTAGGGAACAGCCGTGACACCACAGCACCAACCAACCACCCTCTCACCTGGCGTGTGGAGCATGGTGGAGGGCGAGGGGGCTCCCACCATGGGCGGTCGCATCATCGGCGGGCTCATCATGCTGGGCTGACTGTGGGGAGACATGATGGTCATCGGGGACCTGGGGAAAAGAAGGAAAAAGTGACCAGAAGCTCAAAGCACTTCTGCTTTATTTTCGTTTTGTTTCAGTAAGAGTTTACGAGTTTTTTTGTTTTAGTAGAGGTTTTACAGCGCTCGCAACTGCATTAGGTCATATGAGCGCCAGAAGATTAGAGGTATTATAAGAGAGTAACAAACATAAAAAAGAAGAAAGGGAGATAAGGATGAAAGATGTTTGATAGGAAAGAAGCAAACCACACCAGAGCACCCGTCAACCACCCATGTTTACGAGTTTTATGGCACATGCAACACAAATGGAAAATTTCAGGGCCAAAGATTTTAGGTCAACTAGAAAGTAATGTAGAGTATAAAAATTTTGTTTTGGTAAGCGTTTTATGGCACTTGTTGCTCAATAAGGTTATATAGTTGCCAAAGATAAGAGGTGTTACAAGAGAGTAACAAACACAAAAAAGGAGGAGAGATGAGGAAAGGACTATAAATGTTTGATAGGAAAGAAGGAGCAAATCACATCAGAGCACCAGCCAACCAACTACAAAAACTAGAGGTGTTGAGTTTGAAAGAGGAACAAACATTAGAAAACACCGGAGGAGAGATAAGGACAATAAATGTCAGATGGGACAGAAGGAGCAAACCCCATCAGAGCACCCACCAACCACCCACATGGCTTGTGAGAATGACTCCACACAAATGATTCACGAGAACACGACAAGCTACTCACCCCTGAGGTGGTGTCTGTATGGGCATTCCTGTCATGGCATCACGACCCTGGAGACAAAATTAGGGCAGAAAGTTTGTTTTCGATTCGGTAAGTAAGAGTTTTACAGCACTTGCAACACAATAAAGTTATATTCATGCTGAAGATTAGCGGTGTTATAAGAGAGTAGCAAACACAAAATAGGAAGAGTAGAGATCAGTACTTAAAGTGTACATTCTCCATGGAGTAAGAAGGAAGGAAAGCTTGCATACAAAAATAAAAAGTGAACAAATCTAGAATATAGTCAACATACAAAGAGTGTCAGAAGAGAAGGGGGGGGTAGCTTGAAAATCTAAGAATGAGAGAAGCTTTTTTCTTTTTCTTTTTAAAACTTTAGTAAGTAAGAGTTTCATGTCCCTTGCGAAACAATTAAGTCATACAAGTGCTGTAGGTTAATGGTATTACTAGAGAATAACACACACAAAAAAGGGAAGAAAATGACGACAGCTGTCAGATAATACTCCTCTCTAATACAAACCGATCGCCCAACTTGGAGCCTTCAAAACAAACGCATGTTTTTAAACGGTCACAGTCGGCTTCATTCGGTTTGTGCTACAATGGTTGCTTTTCACCCTCAATCTGGCTAGCTCCACCTCCCAAATCGAACTGAACCGAACTGATCGTGCCAATAGGCACTAGGTGTAAGAAAGGAGAAAACCGCACAAGGGGACCTGCTTATCACCCAAAGGAATAAGAGAGGACATTAACACAATAACTCAAAAACAACAACAAACCGCTGGACATCATCCCCATGAAGCGAGGTAGGACTTCATTTCATTTCCTGTGACAGTTTCTAGGGTGGCTCAATGCATAATATGGAGATAACAGTTGTCATTTCACAGTGGTGAAATCGAAGCAACAGGAAAGAAATAGCATATGTAGAGATAACGATAGTAATTTTGTATATGTGAAATCGGAGCAGAGTACAGGAAAGAAATACAGCAGAAGCTCAGAACACAGCCCCCTAGCTTGCTACACATGAGTGAAATACAATAGCAAAATGGGAAACAACCAAAAACTGAAGGCAGAACAGCTCGGTTTAAAATGAATCACAATCCTGTAAAAGGCAAATGAGTTCTACTTCACTACTGAAGCATAGTGGAAAATACATTTCGTCATAAAACAGCATGGAACTCAGTCAAGACACGAGATGCAAACATAGAACACATGCGTTCAACCAAAGACAGCACACTACAAGATACTTCACTCCTCTATTTGAGTTTTAAAAAAAATTGCCCTTAGAGAAGTTAGTGACAACTTTTATGTGGCGTTGGTACTCATTCTAGTGTTTAGGCTATTAATCAAGAGGTTGCGGGTTTGGGGGGG
>NW_004797641.1:485908-487223 GCF_000002075.1 Aplysia californica | reverse complement strand
GGTTCAAGCCTCAGGCTGGACGTTGTGTCCTTAGAAAAAGCACTTTACACATATTTTCCTTTCTTCACCCAGATGGGAAAGGGTACCAATATGTCGGAGGTTTACCGTCTATTAAATGGTAGCCTGCGCTGGATGCTGCTCAGGAAGTTGACATTTCAGAATGCTTTCGGGTCTGGTGGGGTAACAACATAGATTGTACAGTGCATAGAGCTTGATGATGTTGAGCGGGAAAGTGCACTATACAAATGCTATCTATAATGTGTACAGAAGGGTGGTTGAAGGGTGCCACTGGTAGGTCTTACTTCTTTTCTTTCCCCCTGTTGTCTCTGGGTCAGTCTCACCTATTTGCTGCACGAAGTGACCATTATTGTGTTGATGTGCCAGTGCCTCTCTTTACTTTGAAAAAAACCCCCCTCAACCCAAACCAACAAGTATCTGTTTAGAGAACACCTACCAGCCCAAGTCATTGACATGGATATGTTTAATTTTTGTAACATGATGCGTTGCAGTTACACTAGCTTCAGATAATGTAATATTTTGTGACAGGCCTTGGTCTGAACTCATGTCACCTCTAGTCCATGACAAAACTGTCACAGATGTGCTCATTCACAATGAGACAGCATGTCGTCAGTGATGTAAGCATAGCACTTAAGAACGTTGGGTACTTTTTTTACAACAGAGACAAAAAACCCTAGATTTTATTGCGTTGTTCAAATCAGGAATCATGAAAAGCAAGAAAATTGAAAGCCTTGACCATAGCATTAAACAGCATTTTGATGATGTTAAAATGGTGCATCTTTGGCAGAGCTTTTCTTTTGGGAGGGTACAAAAATTTTTAATTGTCCAATTTTGGACTCAAGTGGTTGACTGGGGGGATGGTTTTCTGCATCTTCCGCTCCATTTAACTAGACAAGACCTGAAAATAGTTGCATTGTCTAAGGATTCTAATTCAAATGAACGTTAATTTTTTTCCGGAACATTCAGATTGCTGTTGAATTTTTCTTTGCCTATGTTTTCAAATTTTTATATCAATAGACTCTTGAGTAGAAGAACGTAGAAGGGCCAGGACCTGAAATCACACATGGTCAGTGCAGACCGGCCAGATGTGTGGTTGTTTAACCCTCATCCTGCGGGAGCCGGGTTTATGTCGCCCGATAAGCCTATTTCAGCACCTCCCTTACGTTCTGGTCCCGAATCAGTGTAGCCCCTGGCTCAGCGCACGCGAGTCGGATCCCCATTCACGCAGGTCAAGTGTGTGTGCGTCAGTCTGCTTGAGTTTGTGTGTGTTTGTGGCCTTCTTCTAGAACCGCCTGCG
>NW_004797641.1:483852-485345 GCF_000002075.1 Aplysia californica | reverse complement strand
GTGACCCCGGCGGCCTGCCCGGCACGTCCGACGTAATCGGTTGCTGATAAGATACACATCTGGGCACAGACGCAGGATAAGAGTTAACAATGGCCGCAACTGAGACTGAAGGATGCACTGTATGTAACGTCCCAGAGAGGAAAATAGCCCTTGTGGCTGCAACGTTTGTTTTGGTGAGAATTTTATATGGCATTTGAAACACAATAAGGTCATATTAGTGCCAACGATTAGATGAGAGTAACAAACAAAAAAAGAAGTAGGAGAGATAAGGATGATAGATGTTTGGTAGGAAAGAAGGAACAGACCACACCAAACCATCCGCCAACCACCCACATTTTGAGAGTGAATGATCGCAAAGTATATTATCTCTAAAACAAAAAGAGTACTCACGGCCATATATTGTCCTGGCATTCCCATAGGCCCCATGGAGCGAACCGGAGCACCTTGGTATATCATCTGTTAAGGGAAAGTCAGAAAATGACAATTATAATTATGTTGTAATAAGATTTTACGGCACTTGCAACACAACAAGGTCATATAAGTGTCTTAGATTAGAGGTGTTACGAGAAAGTAACAAAGATAAAAGAAGGAGGAGCTATACGGATGATAGACGTTTGATAGGAAAGAAGGAACAGACCACACCAAGGCACCCGCCAACCACCCACACTGACAATTGAAAACCAACAACGGCTGCAACAAACAAAGAGTTGGACAGAGAGAAGCATAACCGATGATTTTCATTTCAGGAGCTAAAGCAAAGAAAAAAAGAAGTAACTTGGGAACTTGCCCCCTTTCAAGTAAGACAATTAAATAACAAAACAAAAGTGAAAGTGAAAAAACAACAAAACAACAACATGATGAGATATTTTTGTTTTATTGTTTTAGTAAGAGTCTTACAGCACATACAACAAATTAAGTCATGTAACAAGCATGTAACAAGTGTAACATGAGAGTAACAAAGACAAAAAGAAGGAGAGATAAGGAAGATAGATATTAGACAGGAAAGAAGTTCAAGCAAACCACACCAGAGCACCTGCCAACCACCAATGAACTGATATTTAAAATGAGCTAAAATAAGACGAAACGACACAAGATTAAAAAATGAGACGAGACGACATACAACAATAAAAAAAAAATGAGATGAGACAAGACAAAAGTTTTTATAAAAATAAAAGTTAAGTTTTAGTAGAGATTTTACGGCTCTCGCAACTGCATAAGGTCATATGAGCGCCAGAAGATTAGAGGTGTTACAACAAGAGAGTAACAAACATAAAAAAGAAGGAGGGGGAGATAAGGACGATAGATGTTTGATAGGAAAGAAGGAGCAAACCACACCAGAGCACCCGCCAACCACCCACTAAAAATAAAAATGAGATAAGACAACATAAGAAGAAGAGATGTGACAACATAAGACAAGATGATATCTGCGGCTACTTACGTTAGCATTAGAAGCAGGCAAAGCTTGCCCGCCTGCTCCTGGCATCGTCTGTGGT
>NW_004797641.1:482652-483702 GCF_000002075.1 Aplysia californica | reverse complement strand
TCTCTGAAGGGGAATAAAAAAAAATCCAATAACTTTGAACCAAGAATGGAAAAGACAAGACAAATTTAGTCTTCCCGTCACTTTCTTTTCTATGGTAAAGTTTTAGATTTAGCAAGAGATTTATGGCACTTGCAACACAACAAGTTTGTACAAGAGCCGAAGATTAGGTGTTACAAGAGAGTAACAAACAAAAAAAAGGAGGAAGAGATATAAGGACTATAGATCAGACGCTTGATGGGCAACAAAGGAACAAACCAGACCAGAGCACCCACCAACCACCCGCTTTACTATTGCCAGCTCATATCTCAGGTGAGTAAATAATAAAGAATTTATAGCAGGAAGCAAAAGGTCACTCAGTGAGACTATAATTAATCTATTGATTAGAAACATTAAGGCTTGACAACAAAATGACTTACTTCTTCACTTTTTAGCCCTATGGGAATAGCATAGATATGTCAAATTTTTATAATTTGAGTTTGCATAATTTAGTGAGAAGAATTATTATTGATAAAAAGACAATAAATTTTCAGAAAGTGGTATCAGTTGAAAATCTACAAAATCTGATGCCTGTATTGATTTTATGGCCAATATCTCCATTCCGGGTTTGCAACAAGTAACTCATTTTGTAGGTGCAATTAACATTTAACACCCAGATACACACAGCTTGGGATAATTGGCGAGAAGCAGACCACATCACAGAGCCCATTAATCATTCACAACTTATAGTGGCAGGCATCACAAAACATTTCAACACGACGGTCAATAGCCAATAAATCACACACACAGTAAAAACAAAACAAAAAGAAAACCAAAACAACCAAGATCATCCCCTATTTAGCATTGAAATTTCAAGACAAAGTTAGAGTAATTTTTAGTTTTAATAAGAGTTTTACGGCACTTGCAACAAAATAAGGTCATATAAGTGCCGAAGAATAGAGGTGTTACCAGAGAGGGTTTACAGTAATAGAGAGGTGACACTCGTGGCGGCGCTCCATAACAACAGTGCATTGTTTCGCGTATCGTCCGGCTCTGGGCGCGAAAACACTTATG
>NW_004797641.1:479651-480881 GCF_000002075.1 Aplysia californica | reverse complement strand
CGCGTTTCTCCACGATCAGCTGGTGACCCAGACACGCGCATCCGGGCGAAGTGCCGTCTCTCTAGTATTACTGTAAACTCTCTGGTGTTACAAGAGAGTGACAAACACACAAAAGAAGGAGGAGAGATCAGGACAAAAGATGTTTGGTAGGAAAGAAGGAGCAAACCACACCAGAGCACCCGCCAACCACCCACCTATTTAGCATTGAAATTTCAAGACAAAGTTAGAGTAAAGAAAAGCAAATCAAAATATTAACTGCAATTTAGTGCAGAAAAAAACAACAACAACCCGTAGACAGACTGAAACAACAGAGTTAAAGAAAATGAATTGGGACATTTTTACAAGCAACAGCAGCAGCCTCCAAATACCCAAGCCTTAGAGAAGCAGGGGTACAACTGAACTTTTGTAAAAGTAACCAAAAAATTTTTTGAGACTAAATTTAGCATGCGACGAAGTAATAAATGCAATAAAACAACATCATATCTGTTCAACAATAAAAACCCCCCCAAATTTTCTAACGAATGATGCCCAAAATAATGGGAAAAAAGGAAATAATGGGACAATGCTTACCGTTAACTGCGCGGGTTTCTGCGGGATCTGGGAGCGCGGGTGCTGCTGCATGCGCTGGGAGGTCATCATGTGGGATGGGTCCATCATCTGAGGCGGCCGGCTGGCCCCGCCCATATTGTGCATGCCCGGCATCATACCTGCGCACATAAACAGTTTGACTTTTCAGTAAAGAGAAACGCGCTGATACAATAAGCTATCCTGTGCAGTTCTGCTTTTTTTTCGTTTGTTTTAGCAAGTGTTTTACGACCCTTGAAAAACATTACGGTTATATAAGAGCTGAAGAGGTGTTGCAAGAGAGTAACAAACACAAAAAAGGAGGGGAGATAAGGACGATAATGTACGATCGGAAAGAAGAATCAAACTACAAAAGCGCACCCGCTAATCACCCACTGCGAGAAGTAAAAGTAACTAGTTTTATCAGTGTACTTCACAATTACTAAATTGATACAAAAGGCATGAAATCACTACCACAACAACAAACCATCACATAATGCCTGGAAGCTAATCACCACCCTACTAGTAACACTAACAAGGAAGTAAGCATGGAGATCATATTATCATATCTGACCACTTTCCAATGAGGAAGTTTATAAGAGAGAAACAGGATCCAAAAGGTGGGAGGCACAGAGAGAGAGAGAGAGAGAGAGAGAGAGAGAGAGA
>NW_004797641.1:477815-478868 GCF_000002075.1 Aplysia californica | reverse complement strand
CACCGCTACAAAATTAGACGTGTTTTTAGTAAGAGTCTTTCAGAGCTCGCAACCGCAAACGATCACACTATTTTCATTAACCATTCACTAAGACAGACAGACAGACAGACAAACATAAGCACCACTTCTGACAAGCGTGCCGCCCTACATAGCCTTACCCATGCCACTGCCCCCTTGGCCAGCCAGGTTGGTCAGAGCATTGATCGGGTCTGGCAGACCCTGACCTTGGACGGCGGCCATGTTGGGTTGCTGCGGGTTGCCCATGCTTCCCGCCGGTCCCATCGCCATTCCCGGCTGGCCCATGTTGGGTACTCCCATGCCCTGTGGCGCCTTCTTTTCTTTAGAGTCTGGAAAGAGGAAAAAACAAAATAATGTCATGAGCCTAAGACATAGATATATCAAATTCGTTTTTTAAAGGTGCAGAAAAAGTTTTGTTTCCCAAACAGCAGTTGTTCTTTACAACGATCTTTTCTCTCTCTTTTTTTGCACTCGGAAAAAGACTGTTTTGTTTTGTTTCTAAATCCTATGTTCCTTACAACAATTATTGCTTTCACTTTTTGTACACAACAAACATCATTGTCATCATCATGACATTGAAGTGCTAGACCTAAAACAGACATTGGGTTCAGAGAGAAATGACTACACACTTTTTTCTGTGTACTGAAAATGCTTTTGTTTTAGTAAGACTTTAACAGCACGTGAACACAATATAGTCACATAAGTGCTGCAGATTAGAGGTGTAACAAGAGAGTAAGTAACAAACACAAAAAAGAAAGAGGAGAGATAAGGACGATAGAGGTCTGATAGGTAAGAAGGAACAAATCACACCAGAGCACCTGCCAACCACCCACATCATTTTTTGTAAACAGCATGCATCATCATCATCATCTAGAAGTGCTCGATCGAAAACGGACATTGGAATTGAAAGGGACAGACTAAAAATGTAATCCTGAGTCATGACTGAAAAGGCACTAACGGACAGTGACAGTAAAGGAGTCCAAGCTCTTTCACAGCATAAGACAAGATGAGGAACAGACTTGAAAGAAGAACCCC
>NW_004797641.1:462465-475692 GCF_000002075.1 Aplysia californica | reverse complement strand
CCGCAACAATTTTCTTCTCTAAAAGTGTCTCCTTTCACCTCCTTTCCTGCTCTCTAGCAATGTTCTGTTGTCTGCTTTCGTTTCCACTTTCTGCACCCACCCCTCACCACCTTTAACCCCTATTCTTCACTCCTGACTCTTTCTGCAGCCTTTCTACTGCTCCTTGGCTCCTCCTAACTGTTGTCTTTCTGCCACGCCCCTGATCTTCTGGTAGGAAAGATCTACACCTAGCCTTCTCGGACAAGGGCGAAAAATCTCGGAGGATCCATGTGCAAGTTGCGCACGTTAAAGATCCATTGGTGGTCTAAAATCGATAAGAGTAGGCTTCGGCCGCCACCCGGGCAAAATTCAAAGTTTCCTTCCAACTGAAAATATTAGGTGTGTCCCGCGCGCTCACATGACCTTATGAAGTTGCGAGCGCCGTAAAAACACTTACCACCAAAAACAAACCACAACCACATCACCAGCCATAGCATCTACTCACAGTCCACACACAGTGCCATACAGTAAGCTCCCGGGCCGCTCATCCACGACAATGATGCGGAGGGCAGGAGAGAAATCAAAGACCAACTATCTATCTACTGGTCACTCATTACTGGACACCGCAGTAACACACTGGACACAGCAGTAACACACTGGACACAGCAGTAACACACTCCAACAAATCCCTACCACCATCCCACCACAACGGCAAACAACCACAATAACAAAAAACAACAACAAATGTAAACTACAGCAACAACTTCAACAACAAAACACCTTTAATTTTTGTAAGAGTTTTAAGGCACTCGAAACACAACAAGGTCATAATATAAGTGCCGAAGAATAGATTAATGTGTTACAAGAGAGTAACATACATAAAAAGAATGAGGAGAGATAAGGATGATAGATGTTTGATAGGAAAGAAGGAACAAACCACACCAGAGCACCCACCAACCAGCCATCAACAAACCACGACCACCAACAACAAACACATCACCAGCCACAGCATCTACTCACAGTCCACACACACTGCCATACAGTAAGCTCCTGAGCCGCTCGTCCACGACAAAGACGACGGGCAAGCGTGGTGCGGAGGACAGGAGAGGAATCAAAGACTAACTATCTATCTACTGGTCACTCATTACCGGACACCACGAGACGAGCTTGTAGGCAGGTGGTAATTATTACTCTTTCTCTCTCTCTCTCTCCCCATGCCCACCCCTTCCAAAAGCAGTTTCTCCCTCTCTCTCTCTCTCCACCCTCCCCATCAGTCCCCTTTCTCTCTCCCCCATCAGTCTCCCCCCTTCTCTCTCTCTCTCTCCCCCGTCTCTCTCTCCCGTCTCTCTCTCTCTCTGCGTGTGTCTCACGCCCCCCGCTCTCAAATCAGTCTCTCACTTATCCCCCCCCTCTCTCTCCCACTCGCTCAATATAAGTCTGTGATGACCGTCACTGCCCAATTTAACTCTTTCTCACCCACATCAAGGTCACCACCCACTGCGGTTTGAAGAGCGAACATGCGGACACTGAAGTCACAATGGCCATTAATTTAGAAAAAAAAGTGTGTGTGGGGGGGGGGGGGGGGGGGGGAAGGCTTGTTTATTTGTTTCAGTAAAGATACGCTCTCTTCTTATCTCATAGCCTACGAGAGGATGATCGGACAACCTCTTTTCTCCACCTGCTCAATTTTCACCCAGACCATTCCATTTGTTGTCTTCCTATCGTTTATATTCTACAAGCCTTTCCTTCTCCCTTCTTATAAAGAGAAGTTTAGTTTAGCAAAGAGTTTTACGGCACTTGCAACACAATAAGGTCATATAAGTGCCGACGTTTAGAGGTGTTACAAGAGAGTAACACCAAATGTAAAAAAGGAGGAGAGATAAGGACGATAGATGTTAAAGAGGAAAGGAGCAAACAACACCAGAGCACCCGCCAACCACCCACGTAAAGAGAAGCACATCAACACAAGCATGGTCATTCAGTGCCGGGGAAAAGTGATACAGACAGACAGACAGACAGACAGACAGACAGACAGACAGACAGACAGACAGACAGACAGACAGACAGACAGACAGAAAGACAGAAGCAATAATAGAGGGAAAGCAAAGAAGTAGAACCCACCAGTGACGCCCTCCAGCCTCCCACAGCCGCGAGACCGTAAGGAAATAGGACTACAGTTGACTGCGTTCATCCACTCATGAAGGATTGTTTGTTTGTTTGTATGGGTAAAGAGAAGCACATCCATCGACCTAATAATGGTCATTTAGTGCTGGGAAAAGGTAAGACAGACAGACAGAAACAACAGAGGGGAAAGTAAAGGAGTAGGACCTACCAGTGGCGCCCTCCAAACACCCACACCCATGATGAAGGAGTCACAGTGAAAAATGGCAAGACAACGTAACCGTGTGAATTTGGAATAGCTATAAAACCCCTCTTGTGTCTATCTCCGATACGAAAGCCAAAAATACAAAAAACAAAAACAACCCCCCCCAAAAAAAAATAATTTAACAAAATTAAAAACCTCAACTTCATAGAACATAATAAGTTTTAAATTAATTAAGTTTGGGCAAACACACACACACACATGCGCGCGCGCACATACACACACACACACACACACACACACACACACACACACACACACACATCCAGACACAAGTAGCATGACACGTAATAATAAGTATTCACTATTCATAAACAAGTAAATATTGCCCCCCCCCCTCAAACGAGAGCGTCTGTTGTGCAACTTTACGGAGTTACCAAGGAGTACTGTATCTAGTACTCCTTGGAAGTTACAACAACGCCAGAGCTGACAGAGGCGCAAACGGGTTAATAATGAGAGTCTGGCGTCATGGCAACGAAACACAGCTGAATAGCGGGGGGAAAGACAGGAATATACAGTATTGTATAAACATATCATCATTATATTAGTGAGGGACAAGGAGAGGGGGGAGAGGGGGGAGAGAGAGAGAGAGAGAGAGAGAGAGAGATAGAGAGAGAGAGAGAGAAATAGAGAGAGAGAGAGAGAAATAGAGAGAGAGAGTGAGTGAGAGGAAGAGAGAGTGAGAGAGAGAGAGAGGAAGAGAAGGTGAGAGAGAGAGAGGGAGAGAGAGAGAATGAGAGAGACAGAGAGAGAGAGAGACAGACTGACAATGAGTGAGAGTGTATGTTTGAGTGTGTGTGTGTGTGTGCGTGTGTGTGTGTGTGTGTGTGTGTGTGTGTGTGTGTGTGTGTGCGCGCGCGTGTGTGTGTGTGTGAGAGAGAGAGAGAGAGAGAGAGAGAGAGAGAGAGAGAGAGAGAGAGAGAGAGAGAGAGAGAGAGAGAGAGAGAGAGAAAGTGTGGAAAAGGAAGCTAGTGGACAAAGGAGCAAGGCCAGCGTTAAAAAAGGGGGAGGGGGGTGGATGCGACTGCAATCCTAGAGATGGCGACAAACATGATATAAGACTAAAACATAGAATAAGACCCAGAGCCCAAAATGACCGCTGCGTCTCAATTTTGAGCAAAAATGCTAAAAATAGGGCAGTCATGACATTCAAATAACATTCCATCAGGTCTATAAATTTAAAACCAATCCACAAATCAGCGCTGCCACCATCACACGCCCCGATCCTTCTTCTTCTTTCATTTATAGTAAGAGTTTTACGGCACTTGCAACTCAATAAGTTCATTATATAGTGGCATATCAAAGAAACTCGAAAATATAAATATAATCACCAAATCATGGAGTTAAAACCTTGCACAACCCACTCATGCGGAATACCAATTAAAAACTAGATATATTCTGCATCATTCGACTCATTAACATTTCATCTATATTAAGAGACGCCCGAGATATGATCATTAAGAATTTACCTTAAAAATTCAGGCTTGGCAAAATTGTGCAAAATCAAAGAAACGTAAAATTGTGTTCGCACGTATATTAAGGGGTGTAATGGGCATGCATTATATATCAAAAGAAAAGAGAATATTATTGTCTCTAAAACGAACGTTCAGTATTTTCTGATGATATTTCCAAACAGATTGCAAAACAGAGCAGTTACAAATACCGTGCAAAACCTAGACTTAATTACAAGTGTTCATGAGAACGATTTGGGACATAATTATCTGCCAGTGAGGAACAGACAGAGGCCACGAAACTGCCATGGTCATGGGTGGCCAGGGGTGGAATCACAAAATCGCCCATGTGAGAATCACCGGATGGCTTTACTTTGTTTACTATTGCTGGACCACATCGCGCAAGTGCTGGAACGTCATGTCTTACTTTTATTTGTGAGGTAGCGTGGTGGAATCAGGCTCTCGTCAAAATAATGAAATCGAAGAAAACATGCTTATCAATTTTTATCAAATTTTTGTTTTTTGGCTCAACACCTTTTATGTCCATTTACAAACACATTCCTTTGAGGATTTCACCGAAAACGTCGATTAAAGGCAAACAAATATAAATTTACAGTTTCCATGGACTCTCCAGCTTTGGAATTTACCAAGCTTTGGCGGCCATTTTCTCGCTAATTTTACCTCTTAAATCAGGTTACCCCCACCTCCTTCAATCCAAAATATCTCCACTTCCATTGAAGATTGGTGGGTAATTTTTTTCATTGAAAGCAAGACAAATGCACTAGCTTTAAGATGATACCAATAACTCTATATACCCAAAAATTGACAAGAGCCTGATTCCACCATGCTACCTCACATTTTCGTCATGGCGTCATTCAAGCAAACAGAGCCGTGCATAGTAAAGCACTTTCTCAAAGTGTCAGTGCCACTAGACAATTCTTGGAAAACCAAATCAAATCAACGTTGGAGTGGACACCAATAAATAGCCCCGATATAAATCCTACAGGTACGTGAAATCACATGAAACAGCAGCGGAAGAATAGCGACTTTGCTCCAACTTCAGACCCTGTGTTGTTTGCAACTCTCAGTGACATTTGGGATGAAATGACAGATAATTATATCCAAAATGTGATAGAGTGGATGCACAAAGGATGCATGCACTACACAAAACCAGTGGCCCCTAACCAAAATAACAATGAGAACATTAAATTTTAATGTCCATTTCAAGTTTTACATGATATTTGTGATTGCTCTGTTTTCCGTTTCATTTGAACCTATTGTGACAAAATATCGTAAAAAAGTATTGTTTATTACAGAGACAAATTTCCCCACTCATTGGATATGCAATATAAGTCCATTCTTTCAATACTGATGCTCCTAAAACATGAGTGAACACAATTTTATGTTTCTTTGATTCGCAAGATTTTGCCAAGCCTGATTTTTTAAGGTCAATTTTGAGTGACCATATATCAGGCGTCTCGTAAAATAGATGTAATATCAGTGTGTCAGATTATGCAGAATTCAGCTTTAAATTGGTATGGTACATGAGTGGGTAGAGCAAGGCTTTAACACGATGACTAGATGATTACATTTTCATCAAGCTTTTCTTGGACACCACTGTATAAGTGCCGAAGATTAGAGGTAGTGCAAGAGAGTAATAAACACAAAAAAGAAAATGAGGCGAGATAAGGACGATAGATGTTTGACAGGAAAGAAGGAGCAAACCACACCAGAGCACCCGCCAACCACCCACCCTGATCCTGCTTTGTTCAAGAGATGAGATTCCTAATACACCTTGCTATAACAATCCACTTTTCTCAAAACAAAAACGAGTTTAGACATGGAGTTGAAATCGTCTAGGATGGTCGCCCATTGCCGAAGAGAAAAGTGGTCGTCATGGAAAGGTGATCGTCTTGTCTTACACAGTGCCATGATAATATTTAAAAATAACAACTGCCAGAGGTAGGATATCGGAAGCGGCCATTAGTACAGGTGATCGTCTTTTATACAATAGGCCGTTCGAGCAGGTTCAACTGTAGTCACCTCCAGCAAGCAGCCAATGATATTCAGTTTGCCTAGATATTTGTAAAAGGGACTACGCACTGACTTACACAGATCTAAATGGTGTCAATGGGGAGTAAAAACCTATGTATTTACTTTAACTTCAACACTAACTTACACAAAAGGCAAAGCTTAGGGTTTAGTTCCACAAAAGAGGGGCACATAGACTCAAAAACACAGAATTAGAGAACAAGAAAATGAGGGGTCTTTTGTTTTGTCTTAATGTGACTTTTACAGAACTTGTAACTGCCCCCACTCCCTCCTCGCAGCAGGCCTCTCATTCTCTCTCCATCTTTCTCATCTCCCTGTCAGTTTCTTTCTACACAATACACCCTAAACTCTAATAAACCAATCTCTCTACTCACTGTGCTCCGAGACGGACAGTAGAACTCGGGCTACCAGATCAAGATACTCATCCTGTGAAAAAGCATAACGATACCTCTTTGTTAGTAAGTCTTAAACACATGCTCAAAAATAAATAAATAAAACTATACACTTTTTACGTAAATAAACAACAACGTACACATACTGAAATGCATGTGTTATTGTATAGTGGACATATAGGAAGGAAAAGTGGCAGATCTTAAGCTATACAGCTCATTTTTAACATTGGTAAAAAAAGTGTTCACCTCCAATAAGAAGTTTCTCATTGTCATCCCCATACCATCTCCACCTCCTCAGGACAGATAATCAAACATCTCATTCCCTGTGCTTGCAAAAATATCTCGGTAGGTACATTAAAGTAGTTTCAGATTCCAGTGCACGATTCACTTACCCTGGTGTGGGCCTTCTGGAAGACATACTCTTCCATTTCCACACTGGACTTGGGCATCTGTGTTTGGCTGTTTCGCATAACATCTTCTCTACAGAGAATAAACAGAGAGAAATCAAGATACACAGTAATTAAATATCCAACAACATAATATTAATAGTTCTCTATTGATCCTGAGCCATAGTGGGATCGGGTATTATCAGAAGTTTAACATCACAAGTCACTATTTATACTTTGCATGGCACACCAGCAGTGGAATTTTAGTCACAGAGGGGAGGGGCGTGTGTGTGTGTGTGTGTGAGTGTGTGTGTGTGTGTGTGTGTGTGTGTGTGTGTGTGTGTGTGTGTGTGTGTGTGTGTGTGTGTGTGTTCCCGTCAAGCGCCTTATGATGTCAGGGTCAAAAGGGTCAGTTCCATGTCGCCGCTCTGGCTGGGCTGACTTAATTTTAGCTACTTTTCAATTTAAAGTATTAGGTGTCTTCTCCTGCTGATGACCGTTAGACACGTTACAGTTGGCAACGCTAAATTGTTAAATCATTTTGAAAACAGTGAATGAGAGAAAAAATATGAGGCAACGTGGTGAAATCAGACACAATATTCATTGTCAATTTAACACAAATTTTTAAGAGATCTATTGAGCCGTTTTTACATGTGTACTCCACAAACACTTCAAGTTCAGAACAAAAACTAAAACACAGAAATTTATCATTCCAACGAAAAAAAATCTCAAGACATTGAGCTTTAGTAAACAGTGTAATGGTTTGCTGTGTTAGATGGAAAAGAAATTATATCGTTTCAAAAGTTGAAAAAACCTCAAACTTCTTAACTGACAAGCAAAGTCGCTTCAGGGCCAATTAACCTGCCAGGAAGCTCCGGCGGGCTGCTGAGTCACGCTAACTAAAAGTCATAAATTCGGAAGAAAAGTGCGCTGTTTGAACAAACACAAATGGGTCCACCAATTGAGGGTGATGAAAGAAATCATGCATTTAATATAAATGTGAAGCATCATGGTGAAATCATGTACTCAACAAAAAGCTGAAGTCGAAGAAACAGGTATTTTTCCGCCAGTTTGACAATTTTTAACGAAATTTTGTTTTTAGGCTCAACACCTTTTATGCCCATATAAAAATACATTTCCCTGTGAATTTTACAGAAAAACTTTGATTAAGTCACAAAGTATCATATTTTTTCAGTGATCAAAGACTCTCAAGCAATTGAGGTAACCAAACTTTGGCTGTCATTTTCTTGTTAATTGTACCACTGAAACCAGGCAACCCCATCCCCTTTAATTGCCAAAATCTTGACTTCTATTCATGATAGAGACAAGTATTTTTTTCATAAAAAGCTAGGCAAATGAATAAAAATAAAAGCTTTCACTTTCAGATGACACAAAAAATTCCACATGCCCAAAGTCAACGAGCGCCTTATTCAAGGATCGCATCGTGACACAAATATCTATCACTATTATCACTCTATCAATCTTGAGCCATGAGGGTGTTACCAGAAGGTCAACAACAAAAGCCATTATCATGTTATCCTTTGAACAAACACAAAATGGATCTACTAATTGAGGGTGGAGACGGAACTTCAAAAAGTTCAACTTTCGCCTCCTTCTCCTGCCACTCAGCTCACTATCTCTAATCAGCCTTAGCCTAGACCACCGTTCTGATTATTACCTTTGACTCAGATAATCAATCAGTAACACAAATATTCATCGGTGGCTGTCCACTTGACACTATGTTGCAAAATGCATTCTGTACTAAGTCCATCCTGACTGACCACGGTCTCCTCGACGGTATTCAGCAAATTAATGGTCGTTTTCAAGCACAAGGAGGCGATCCCGAAAAATACTATTTTGAGAAAATCGCAGGTAAAGTTTTTGCCCCTTGTTCAGTTTCTATAAAAGACAAGGAGAGTTTTCTTTATAAAATAACCAAGCAAATGTACACACCCCACTGAAACCAAACTTCTCCTGTAGGTAGAGCAATGCCCACTTTTGGTGTAGGGCAAGATTTCTGGAAACCCCCAAAATCTGGGTTGGCCCGTTAGTTCTTAAAAGCCACCAAATGTATTCATAGTTTCTCTACTGACTGTAAGGTCTACACACAGGAATCTCAACAAAATTCTTGATGTCAGATTTCCAATGAACAGGAAACCGTTGTCAAGCGAAAGAAATAATACCCGGCATGAAAACCAAAGATCGATTTGAACACACCAACACTGACGCCGACAGAGAACAGCTACCTTGGCTTGCACTTTCGATCGCAGGGGTTGAAATTCCCGTCTTCACATTCCGTGACCCCAAGGCCAAGTCAGTCTATGAGTCCTATAGATCTAAATTTTCGTTCCATCGCCATCGGACAAGTGGCAAAGTGGGGCGATTTACAATAAAAATATGCAGTCACCATGTTCCTGGTGCAGTGAACGTAGTTTGCAGGCTACGGTCACAGTGCCCTGAATCATCCATCATTGGCACAGAGGCACTTAAGTGGACAGCTAGAGAACGACAACTAAAGGCCATTAGCCGATATTTATAGTAACAGCCATCTTGTTTGACGTCAATGAGGGATAATTTCCACTTTGTCAGTCATGGTAGCAACACAACAGCATGACCGCAGCCTGCCGACTCTGATTATTTTCTTAGCAACTTGCAGAACTGTTCGGTTCTGTTGTCTGTGATTGTGCAGCACCCTTCTTCCACCCAGATTGATTCTGCTGCAGTACACTACGTAAACTGAGAAGAAGAAAAAGACTAGAGTGCCGTCGAGAGTCTAAGAGTTGGCCTACTTACGAAAGCAAGTTCAAACAAAGTTCAACAACGCAATGCAAATGATCCACCATTTCGATCCTGATCGTTTCTTTCACGGCTGACTATTTCTCCAAACCCTCAGGAAAATAAACTTGAACTCTATTTCTCTGAACGGTTTTCGATCTCAAGATTTTTTGGTTATTTGCGAATGGAGTGGCCCGAGAGTGTGTGTGTGTTTGTATGTGTAAGTGTCTGTGTGTCTGTAAGGAGTAAACCGGGGGGAGGGGGAGCGTGGAGGGGTGTAATTTAGTTTTTGCTTTAGGGGTGATTAAATGCAACAAAGGTTACTGCCAAAGTCAAGCAGTCTTGTTTTCTCGCAGTACCTTGAAGGCATTTTCAAATGAGGTATAGTCCGGGAATGTTGCCCCAACTACAATTGAAGAATCCGAATATTCAGACACCTAAAAATTTCTAGATCCCAGCTCTAGAAATTGAATGTGATGCAAAAAAAAAAAAAATGCTTCTTCCCAGTACTCGCAGAAAGGCAGAATGAAAGATGATGCTGAACTCTCGCAAATAACCAACAAAACTCGAGAACGGAAACCGCCTCGAGAACGGAAACCGTTCGGAGAAATAGAGTTCAAGTTTATTATCCCGAGCGTTCGGAGAAATAGCCACTTCATTCTTTTAAAGTTTTGTAAGCACAAAAAATTAAGCACTTACGAGAGATTGGACTCAATAGGATCCTGAGCTACAAATGGAGTAGACCTAATTCGAGACTGCAAGGTTTGCAAATGGATACTGTGAGATGCAAAAGCAGTGTATACTAGGACTAGATCTAGATCTAGTGGGAACCAGTTGGAAAGACTCAAAGAGGGAAGCTTGGAAACAGCCAGAGCAAACCGCGTGCGATGCAAAATCATGACTAATTTTAGATTCATGATCAGATGACACGGCGGGCATCCCCCTTAGGAGGTCAAACAAGATGGCAGTTACAATAAATATCGGTCAACGGCGTTTAGTTGTCGTTCTCTAGCTATCCGCTTGTCAGTGAACGTAACCTGCAAACTAAGTTACTAGATCTAGATCTAATCCAGATCAGATAGATCTAGATCTAGTTACTGCGATAAAAATAAAACTAGGTAAGATTGTACTTTACCGGACCATCGGTTGGAACTACTTTCACTATGGCGCCCCTAGTGCCTGGGGGCCTGCTATTCTTCCTTACCGAGCTCCCCAACTCACTCTCCTACTCATTTTTCTACGTCTTCCCCCTTTGACTGACAACAACCGACTGACGTCTCTTACAAAGATTTTCAGTCATCACGACCATGCCACCATGCCCTTTGACCCACGACCCTGACAACTTGAGGCTAATTGGTCAATCTAATCATGCGGTCCACTATTCTTATTCGAAGTGATTATTCGGACTCGAGTCCGAATATGAAAAAATGTTATTCGGACTCTGATTCTTGCCCAGCATGACATCACTTCCGACTTCCTGTGACTCGTGACTCCGGCTTCCTGTCCTGCCTCACCAGTGACTCGCCTCAGGCTGGGTAGAGACCGGGATTACTTCGGGCAAAAAGGCGTTTTGTGCAGGAGTCGAGTTGTTATCTTATGATGAATTTGAGGCCGGCCTGAAAAGTTATAGCGCTTCTAATAAATATGTTTATTTGTCAAGAGATCATCAGAAGCAATTAAAGATGGCTCGTTAGCGTGTGTCGGGGTCGGATGGGCGGCCTGCACACGTGTGGCTGTGTGCGTGTCAGGGAGGGGCACTATCGGTCCGGGCGTTGAACGTCGCATACGCGTCAGTCTTTTTCCCTCTGGCAACTCATCATTTTTACAATAATAAGCTAATCTTGACGTAAATCTACGTAATGAATTGTGCGCTGGTCTATGGAATCAAAAGTTGCCGTGCGCTCAGCTGGCTCTACACAGCAACACAACTTTTTCTTGGTAAACAATCGAGATGACACAGGCTTGTGTGTATTTGAACGAATTGGTCTTTTTTTTTTTTACACAGCTCATAATATGCAGGTGCCAGGTGGTCTGCTAATCTTCAATTTTACCTTTTTCTACAACAAAGAAAGTGGGAAACATGGGGGTGGGGTGGGGGGAGGGGCGTATCAATGAGGCGGCGGGCACCGGATCGGCAGAAAAGGTGTGGGGGAAACTAAAAAAAGGCGGAAAATTGGAAGCACTGAAACGTTAGATCTATAGAAAGAAGACACTTCCTTTTTTCCGGACCCGAGTCCGAATATAACATTTTTTCATATTCGGACTCGAGTCCGAATAAGACATTTTTAAATTCCGACTCGAGTCCGAATATGAAAAAATGTTATTTGGACTCGAGTCCGAATAACGACGGCCATTCTTATTTGCACGCGACTCTGCAAGGCTAGGCCCCTAGGCCTGCAAAGTACAATGGAGGGCGAGAGATACGCATGAGAGCTCATTTGCATTTAATTGCAACACCCTCAGCCCTGCTAGCGACTTGGCGAGTGCTGCAAAGCAAGGCTCGACCTGTTCCAACTCCAACTCTAATTCGATCTACCCCGATTGTCCACTTAGCTCCATCATCAGTCCATAGTCCGTGGTCTGCTCATATTATTGTTTGGACAAGCCCCCCCACTGTTGGATAGATCTACTCAGTGGTCCACCATGGCCCATAAGTTAAATAACTTAAAATCTCCTACCCACCCTCAACAACCGCCTCTCGCTCACCTCGTCTCGCCGCTGGCTTGCGCTGTGCGTGAATGTGAAGTCGCCCGCGGATCTAGCCTATCTTTTGTCCGCACGTAGAGAACTAGATCTAGATCTAGATCTAGATATCTTCTATCACTATGAGACATACTATAACTATGAGTGCGTAGGCGTAGTTAGGCTAGGCATGCGTAATCACGGGCCGAGACGGCTCAGACGGGTGGTCTTTTTAAAGTAGGCTACAATCCAGCCAAAAAATAATAAAATAAACGGATGATAGCGTCAAAAAGGTAAAACAACAATTCACAAAACATTGTTCAGTCACTGCGTAAACTGCGTTTGTTATTGTATGAGAACGCTGAGGCACTGCCCGCTCCACTTCCAATGCAGCGCAGTTCGCACTCATCAAAATCAAGAACCATAGCGCTAAGGCTAAGGATTTAAAGCAATGCTATACAAGGTAGAAATTGGCGTAAGCTAAATTTTATGCAAAAGAGAAAAAAAATCCCCGGAGAAATACAAGACCTAATCTAGATATACCTAGATCTACTTACAGTTTGTTGACTATTCTCGTGCGAAAAGCCTGAGTTCGCCACTCATTTGGATCCGCCATTTTTTTCTTACAATACAAACTAGAGGTGTGCGAGTAACGAGTCCAGACTCGAGTACTCGAGTAATACATGCAGCGAGTCCAGACTCGAGTCACAAGTAAATTACTCGAGTAAGGACTCGAGTCTGGACTCGAGTCCAGACTCGAGTCTGTAGGGGGGAAAAACAGCAAAAAGGAGAAAATATTGGTTTTTTAAAAGTTAAGAATAGATAAAAGAAACATTCTAATAAGCAATTTTTTTAACTGAAGGAAAAGAAACAACAAAAACAAAAAAATCCCTTCCCCCAAAGGAAAAAAACGAACCCCCCCCCCCCCCCCCCAGAAAAAAGCAAAAAGGAAACCACTGTTAAAAACCCACGATGACCAATCAAACTTCTTTTCTTTATGAAGTGCACTGTCTGAGGTTTACAATCCGTGTACATTTTATTCTTACTGTTGTAATAGAGAATTATTTTTAAAAAAAAAAAAAAAAAGAAAAGATAAGATAAAGACCACCTCTATTCTAGCTTAGTTG
>NW_004797641.1:448342-461171 GCF_000002075.1 Aplysia californica | reverse complement strand
CGTGATGTACAAAGGACGAAAGAGTAGATATGCAATATTGAGCGAAAATGGCGATAGGCGGGTGATCGTGGCAAAAATAAATTATAAAGAGAATTAACTCGATTGCATCCCGCTTCCCGTTCCAATAAACTTTTAAAATTTCGCAGGCCTACAAATGTTTGTCTCTCATTTATTAATATGAAAACATCGGATAAATGGATGCATAAAAAATAAGAATGATCATGAATTACACCAAATCGGCTTTTCCGCTTTTTTCGGACGCAAAATCGTGAGATCTCCACGACCCATGCGTTTTCAAAACGTCGGTTCTCCGGTCGTACCAAAATCGATTATAATCTAGTCAAGTCCATTTAAAAGTACTGAAATTGATGCTTCATTCAGTATATTTTTAGCCTACTGATTTGATTTTAATTTAAAGTGCATAAACATCGTAATTAAAAAATTTGAAAGGCTTTCTCGAGCGGATGAAAAAATATTCGAAGTAAAATTATTTGGCCGAATAGCTCATTCTTGAATTGCTTGAATTACTTGAATCTAGAACTGGGGTCTTAGGAAAACGGGATGCTCCATGCTTCTTCGCCCCTCTTCATGAGGGTCCATTTCAGTGTGGGCAGGCTGATTGTCTCCATCATCAGCTGGTTGTTGTAGCGACCGATGGGGCCACGTAGCCTGCTCTTCCTACCTTCACCAAGCTGCACCCCTTTCGCGATCACAACCTCCTTCGTGAAGGAGTCCTCGTCACGGCAGCTGGCTAGGTTTTCTCGGACAAGGGCTACTACAGTTGGAGGGTCAAGGGTAAGCACTCCCTCTATGTTTGTGGGGCCTGCTAGCTTATCTGCTATTTCTTTTCCCTTGACTCCTGCATGTCCTAGGCAGAAGATCCACTGCACACGTCTGATTTTGCTGTCTTGGGTTGTCTTAAACCAATCTGCTTAAAGGCTGCCAGTCAAAATTTTATCCAGAGTACTCATTGAGTCTGTAACAAAGAGAGCCTGCTGGTATCCATTAGTGCAAAGCCATTTCAGAGCCACAGTGATGGCCTTGATCTCCATGCACATGCCTGATGTAGTGAGGCCCGTTGCCCCAGATGCCTCCTGGACTGTTACTCCTTGGCAAGAAGCCTTGTAAGCCCAGCCTGATTTGATCCCACGTTGAACAGAGCCACCAGTGAAGATAATGGTTTCATCCTCTCTGCAGTTATCTTCAATTAGAGTTCGGATTTCAGCATGTGTTGCTCCTTCAGGCTATTCACGACATTCACGCCCTAATGTAGCAATCACGTGAGTGAATCTGTCTTTCACCTCGTCTGCAAGCGGTACCCATGTCTCCCCTCGTCTGATTGCTCCTACAGTAAGACCACACTCTTCAAATGTCTGCACTGCCTGGGTCATCCACTCCGTGCCCCGTTTAAGTCTTGGGTTAGTCTGACTACCTACTTTGTCTGTTGTTACAATATTCTCCAACGCTTCTTTCCACGTTGTGTTTCCGAAGAAATTTGCCTGTCGCTTCAGTATACTCGTCATATTAAGCTATCTTCTGCAATTTGCTTGAAACTAGACTTCTTCATTTGTTTTTCTTGCTCTCCATGGGATACGTAGCATGTGTCTTATGAACCACATCTCTGTCGCCTAGCACATGGTACCCTAGTTTAAATGATAATATTATAAACTTAGATCTATTAATACATGGGACCTTGGATCAACAAGATCAGATCCAACAATAGACCCATGTACTTCAAAACAATGCCGCTAGACTGATAACAATATCTAAAAAACGAGACCATGTCACTCCATTATTAAAAGAACTGCATTGGCTCCCTGTAAAAGAAAGAATAATATTTAAAATCTGCGTCATGTGTTTCAAATGTGTAAATAAAACTGCTCCTTTTTATCTACAAGAACTTATCAGTATATAGAAGCCAGGGAGAAACCTAAGATCACCCAACGATAACACCCTGCTTGTGACACCTGTAAAATCATACAAATCATATGGAGAGAGATCCTTCTCATATCTTGGTCCAATTATGTGGAACAGATTACCCATGAAACTAAGACAAATGAAAACACTCGATGGCTTCAAAAGACATCTTAAACATTTTCTGTTCCTACAGGCCTATCCTTCATAAGCTTTTAACGTTATTTTTCATTAAAGTTGTTCTGTTCCTATGTCTGGATGAAAATAATCTCTGTGTGTGTGTGTGTGTGTGTGTGTGTGTGTGTGTGTGTGTGTGTGTGTGTGTGTGCGTGTGTGTGTGTATGTGTGTGTGTGTGGGCATTAATGTATATTGCATGAGAAGAAAGGAAGTAGTAAGAAAGGTTTTTGAAAAATGGGTATTCCAATGTAAAGCGCATTGAGCTACATTTTTGGAAATGCGCAATATAAATGTTACATATTATTATTATTATTATTATTATTATTATTATTATTATTATTATTATTATTATTATTATTACTTCGGAACGAGCAAGGTCGTAAAATTCAAACCCTGGCCGTAAAGAGATAGCTTAGCCAAGTTTGCTCTGTCACTATATTAAACAAATGCAGGCCCACCCACGTAATGTAGCCATCTCGCATCCAATCACTCCTCATCATTAGTGCTTGAGGCGGCCTGGCTTCTCGTGCAGTGAATGTCCTTGATGATGATGATGATGGTCATATACATTATATAACATGTGTTGTGTTGTAAATAAAATATCAGCTGGATAACATGATAGGCCCTAACCTAGGCGAGACTAGACCTTACAAAACAAGGCTGTCGTTTAGTGTAATTGTGTATAGTCATGTCTCGTCTCATAGTTGTAAGACAGCTGTAGCGTGTGGTGACGATTGCCCATAATATCGGAAATAAAATAAATAATCTTCTTTGGATACACACACACACACACACACACACACACACACACACACACACACACACACACACACACACACACACACACACACACACACACAAACACATACACACACAAACGCACACACAGACACACACATTCGGTCAAAAAAGGATTGGACCCACAATTAAAACATGACAACAATGACCAATGCCATGTATTCATAGATTCTAAACTTCCTTCGCTACATGACCTGCGATCCAGGGTACATAACAAACTGGACTTTATACATGTTTTTATTATGTTAGCCGCTGATTGACTTTATATGGTGCATTTGTTAGCACTCTTTTTAAAAAATCTAGTGGTATTTTTACTCCCCTATCAACACAATGGAGACCATTTAGGAGGCGGGCTTCGACCCTCCTTGTCAGGGCCAACCCGGACCATGAGGTATACAACACCCTAATAAAAAAGACAGAGATACTAAATGAAAGTTCCCCCATACACGGGAATCAAACTCGAGTCTCCTGCATGCAATAGCAAAGTGCGTAAAGCTGTCACACCACAGACGCCGGTATTCAATAGGCAAGCGGGTCTCCCCGGTTTAAACAACAACAACAAAAAAGAAAGAAAGAACCCCCCCCCCCCATCCACACAAACCAAAAGAGGACAGGAGGATAGCGTTTTTCTTCTCTGGACAGAATTTTGACCCACTGTCAAAACAAGATAACAATGCCATATTCATTGATTCTTATACATTCAAAACTTACCTCCATGACATAGTCATTAAAAAAACCACAGCCTCCCCTCCTCACCTTCGAGATCCGAACTTGGTCTTCAGCGTGTGACTATGAAAGCACAACCGTTACAATCCAGGCGGACCGTGATTCTCAACCCCTGACACTCTTAGAACTGCTCTGAAAAATAAAAAACAAGACAACAATGTATTATTTGTAGATTCAAAATTTTGTTAATTACCTGATCTGCAACGTAACGAACACTGAGATTTCGGCATGTCTTTGATGTAAGCGCTAACTGATTACACATGGCGCGTCCATAATTAATTATGGCTCCCGTTTTAGATGAGAGGTTCTCGCTGGTTTAAAACAAAAATAAAAGCCACAAAACAAAAGCCGCCAAGGACCCCAGTTTACCACCTATCACTCTTTGACACACTGTCAAAATAAGACTACAATGCAATTTTCATAGATTAAAATACTCGTTCACAACCTCACGGCTACATGACGAAAACTGAGATTTCGACATATCTTTGATGTAAGCTGTTAACTGACTAGAAGTGGCGCATTCATTTAAAACTCAAGTTCATATGAGCGGGTCTCCACGGTTTAAACCCTAAAAACGAACAAAGCAAAAAATCAGTCCAATAAAATGCGGCCAAAGACCAGTATTCTCGCCTTATGACACCATGAGACCAACTGTCGAAACAAGACAACATTGCCACATTCATAAATTCAAAACTTTATTCTCTACCTGACAAGCCACACAATGGACACTGAGATGTCGGCATGTCTTTGATGCAAACGGCCGTTGTCACTGGATACGCAATTCGCTCCCCGTGTTTGGCTGTTTTGCCAAGTGGCAAGATCTCACTGAGATGTCCACATGTCTTTGATTTAAACTCTTTAATTAGAACCCATTTTAAAAATCCATTGGCGTTCTTATGTCCCCATCAACACAATTAGGACTATTTTAAAAAAAAAGCGGGCTTCGACCCTTCTTGTCCGGGTCTACACGGGATAAGAGAGATACAATGTCCCTACAAATAAGACCGAGATACAACATAAACATTTTCCCAACACGAGAATCAAACATGGGTCTTCTGCGTGCTATAAAAAAACGCCTAACCTTTAAACCAGAGATACCAGTTAAGTCTCTTTCAAACCAGCTGGTTTTTATTGTTAAACAACCAACAACTTAATCAACAACAACAACAACAACAACAACTACAAAAACAACAACAACAACCAGAAACACAAAACAAAAGCGGCCAAGAACCCCATGTTCTTACCTCCTGACACCAATAGATTAACTGTCAAAACAAGTCTACAATGTCATATTCATAGGTTGAAAACGTTCTTCACTGCCTGACCAGCCACAAGACGAACACTAAGATTTCGACATGTCTTTGATGTACGCCGTTGGTTGACTACGCCAACAGCATTCATTTAAAACTCCCTTTTCAGACGAGCGCGTTTTCGCTGGTTTGAAAAAAACCACCAAAACCCGGTACAAAAACAGTCAAAGAAGTCATGTTCTCACCTGAGGTCACTCTTCGACCCACTGTCAAAACAAATACAACAATGCCACATTCATAGATTCAAAACTTCCTTCACTGCCTGACTAGCTAGCAGGGGTACATATCGGACTGTGAACAGCAGATAATATGTCTTTGATGTAAGCCGCTGGTTGACGACACATTGTCATTTGATAGAACTCATTTGTAAAATGTGTATTTTTACTCCCCAATCAACACGATTTAGATAATTTAGGAGACGGACTTTGACCCTATTTGTCAGGACTAACCCGGGCTGTGAGGGATACAACGTCTCAACAAAAAAAGACTAAGTCACTAAATTATTAGTTACAACTTTTCCCCACATGGGAATCAAGATCAGGTCTCCTGCATGCGACAGCAAGGTACACCACACACGCCTGTATTCATTAGACAAGCGGGTCTCATTGGCTTAAAAAACACAAACATTCTAACCTACAAAAGAAACGCGGACAGGAGGACACAAGATAGAACCACAGTCAAAACAAGACAACAATGCCATATTCAAAGATACAAAATGTACCACCGAAAGAAAGCATGACCCAGTAATTCATAAACCCCCAGCTCCCCCCCCCCCTCGCCTTCGGGAATCGAACGTGGGTCTTCAATGAGCGACAACAAAACGCCTAACCGTTACATCTGTGCGGGCCGTGATTCTCACCTTCAGACACTCTTCGAACCACTTTCAAAACAAGACAAAGCAATATTCATAGGTTCAAAAATTTGTTCACAACCTGACTAACTACATAACAAAAAAAAAAGAAAAAAGAAGAGATTTCGAAGTGTCTTTGATGTAC
Source organism: Aplysia californica (assembly GCF_000002075.1). NCBI lineage: Eukaryota > Metazoa > Mollusca > Gastropoda > Aplysiida > Aplysiidae > Aplysia > Aplysia californica. The sequence goes on along the minus strand of NW_004797641.1, from coordinate 455,250 downwards.
GCCGCTAGTCAACTACACATGCCACATTCATCTAGAACTCTCTTTCAGACGAGCGGGTCTCCCTCTTTTTCAAACAAACAAACAAAACGCTCAAAACAAAAGCATACCAAGACCCAGTTATCACCCCCTGTCACTCTTAGACCCACTGTCAAAACAAAACTACCATGCCATAATCATAAATTCAAAACGTGGTGTTCTCTGACCAGCTACACGATGGACACTGAGATGTCGGCATGTATTTGATGTAAACAGCCGTTGTCACTAGATAGGCTATTCTCTTCCCTTTGTTTGGGCATTTCGCCAGGTGGCAAGATCTCACTGAGATGTCAACATGTCTTTGATGTAAACCGCTGTTTACACATGGAGCATTCATTTAGAAAATAACAAACAAAACCAACAAAACAAAAGCGACCAAGGACATGTCCTCACACCCAGTCACTCTTATTCATAGACTCAAAACTTCGCTCACTACCTGACCAGCCAGCCGGGGTTCATAACGGTCGGTGAACCGAAGAGATCAAGCCTTTGATGTAAATGTCGGGTTGACTACTTGTAGCGCATTGATTAGAAACCCTATTTTGATGTAAGTAATTTTTACGCCTCGGTCGACACAATTTAGATCATTTAGGAGGCAAGCTTAGACTCGGGTTGATAGAATTCGCCGTCATAGCACAAGGACATTCGATATAAATTTCACCCCATCCGAGAATCGAACTTTAGCGTGCGGCTGAGAAGCGAGAAGCTCTTGTTGGCTTAAAAAAACCCAAACACAATCAGCAACTCCAACAAAGATACAAAAGGAAAGCAGATATGGACCCAGTTTCTCATCTTTTTTTTTTTCACTGTGCGAACCAATTTCAAAACAAGATAACAATACCATTTTCATTGATTCAAACCTTCGTTCACAACCTGGCTAGCTGCATACCGAACACTGAGGTTTTGACATGTCTATGATATTAAGCGCTAGTTACGCCATTCATTTAGAACAAATCAAATAGACCCACTGTCAAAACTAGACAACTATGTCACATTCATAAATCCAAAACTGTATTCTCTACCCGACAAGTCACACAACGGACACCGAGATGTCGGCATGTCTTTGAAGTAAACGGCCGTTGTCACTGGACACGCAATTCGCTCCCTTTGTCTGGATATTTCGCCAGTTGGCAAGATCTCACTGAAATGTCCACATGTTTTTGATTTAAGGTGTTCGTGATGTCTACATGTTTTTTTTTAATGTAAGCCGCTGGTTACTACACGTGAAACATTCATTTAAAATTCCTTTTCAGACGAACCGGTCTCCCTGGTCTAATAAAAAGAACAAACAAACAGGCAAACAAACAAAACCCGCAAAACAAAAGGGACCAAGGGACACATGTTCTCATTTCCAAACACTCTTGAATCCACTGTCAAAACAAGACAAACAATGCCCTATTCATGTATTCAAAACATTGTTCACAACCATACCGTCCAGCAAGGGTACATAACTGACAGTGAGCTGTATAGACATGTCTTTGATGTAAGCTGTTGGCTGACGACACATTCCGCATTCCTTACCACCCCCCTCCCCCATTTCAAACGAGTGAGTCTCATCGGTTCAAAAAACAAACAAACAAACGGAACCCGAAAAAACAAAAGCGACAAAAGTCACCAGGTTCTCATCTCCAGTCACAACAATGCCATATTCATAGATTCAAAACTTCGCTCACTACATGACATGATCAGCTAGCCGGGGTACATTAAGGATGGTGAGCTGAAGACATTATGTCTTTGATGTAAGCCGGTGCTTGACTTGTTGACAGACAATTACACTCATTAAAAACCATTTTTATACAAGGGTATTTTTACGTCCCCATCAACACAGGACCATTTTGGAGGCGGGCTTTGAGACCACTTGCCAGGGGCTGCTAGGGATAGGAGGATACAATGTCCCAACAAACAAGACAGAGTTCTGAGATACTTGATAAAAATTGTCCCTACATGGAATCAAACTCGGGTCTTCTCCCTGCGATGGCAAAACGCCTATCCGTTAATCCCATTTTACCGGTGCATTCTCTTTCAAACTAGTAGAACTACAACTGCAAAAATAACAACAAGAAACACAAAACAAAAGCAGCCTGGGTTCCCTGTTCTCACCTCCACACACCCTTTGACTCACTGTCAAAACAAAACAACGATGCACTATTTTATAAATCCAAATTTTCCTTCACTACCTGAACAGCTACAAAACGAACACCGAGGTGTTGGCACGTCTTTGAAGTAAGTTGTTGGTTAACAATACAAAGCACATTCATATAGAACTCCCTTTAAACAAGCACGTTTTGATGAAAACAACAACAACAACAACAACAAACAACACCACTCAAAACAAAACAAAACCCCACAAAAAACATACAAACAACGAAATCAATAACAGCACGAAACAAAAGCTGTGGGGGACTCGTATTCTCACCCCCTGAGCCCCTAAGACCCACTGTCAAAACAAAACAATAATGCCATGTTCAAAGATTAAAAACTTCCCTCAGTACCTGACCAGCTACATAATGGGCACTGAGATGTCGGCATGTCTTTGATGTAAACGGTCGTTGTCACTGGATATGAAGTTCACTCCCCTTGACTAAAAATTTCCCCTTGCAGCAAAATATCACTCGCTGTCCCCAGACAATAGACTTGTTAACGTCAGGTGCGAAAACCAAGCTCCAGAAATATTTTCTTTACCGGCAAGTTCTCAAAACACCGCAACAATGCCGTAATCAAGACAAAAAATTCGCTCACTTTCCAGCCAGCTAGCTGGGTATATAAGGGGCACCGTGTGTCAGCATGTGGTCACTTCAGTCTTGTCGTTCGAAGGATACGTTTGTAGAGTCTCTATCTGGATAATTCACATCGTATTGGATTCCAACAGTATCACTGAGTCTTACACGTCGTTCTTTTGGAGTCACTCTGCAGAATGGAGATCGTTGATCAGCGAGATGATATCTTCTACGCTTTCGACCTAGTGAGAGGCCCGCCCTTAGGGCGTGGAAGCTCGGGAGAGGTTGTTTTGGCCTCGGCCAAACACGACTCTTCGTTGAAAGTGGCAGTTAAGATAGTATATCTCGAGAGGCAGCTGTGGGAAAACCAGTTCGACGAAGAAGTCGCTTTACTTCGCCAACTACGCCATCCTCATATCTTGAAGATCGTAGCTTCCTCATGGAATTCGGCCTATGGCTTCATTTTGATGAACTACTACCAGAACGGGACACTTTACGACACCATGTCAGGACCTGTCAAAGGACCGAGGATGCTCAGACACACCCTGGATGTGGCGAGCGCGTTGGATTACATCCACACCCGCAACATCTTTCATCAGGACGTGAAACCGGAGAACATTTTCTTGGATACACAGGACCGTGCCATTCTCGGAGACTTCGGGCTGGCGATACGATTGAGGGACAGCGAGACCATGGTGGATGAGTGGGTGTCTACACCCGGCTTTTACGGACCCGAGACGCAGGCTGGTCGGCTCATGTGCCCATTCAAGGTAAGAACGATTTTCATTTTCTCTTTTACTATATCACACTTCTCATTTTTTTCTCTATTCCACTCCTAGCCCTCTCAATCTCCCTTTCTGCCTCTTGCTCTCTTCCTCTGTATTGCACCTCTCATTCTTTCTTTATCCCGTCGCCACTTGTCTTACTCTCTGCTTCTCCCTTCTCTCGCTCTTTCTTTCTATTGCACTTCTCTTTCGTTTTCTACCCTAGCACGATCTCTTTCAACCCCATTTTCTCCCTCCCCCCCTTACTGTCATTCTTAGTTTGGGATAACCTAATTTAGTAGCTTACTAAACAGAAAGCACCACCACCCGTTTTCTATTCTGTCAATTTTTCTTCTACCTTTGATGTTTACCCATGTTTCATTACCATACAATTTTAGAAAGCGCCATCAACCCTCCCCCCCCCCCTCTCTCTCTCTCTCTCTCTCTCTCTCTCTCTCTCTCTCTCTCTCTCTCTCTCTCTCTCTCTCTCTCTCTCTCTCTCTCACGCTCTATCTATTTCCTTTCTTAACTATTTCCCTCACCCCCCCTCTCTCTCTCTCATTCTCCCACCACCTTCATACATCTAGTTCGTCAATGACTGTTAATGCTTGCTCTTGTGTTAGATTTAATGTGTATGTTTGAGAGAGAACGAATGAGTGAGATACAGAGTGAGAAATGAAGACAGAAAGACTGTGTCTATATTTGTGTGTACGTGTGTGTTTGTGTATGTATGTAGGTATGTGTGTGTGTGTGTGTGTGTGTGTGTGTGTGTGTGTGTGTGTGTGTGTGTGTGTGTGTGTGTGTGTGTGAATTTGAACGGTCACATACATAATGCATTCATATTTATACAGTACTTGTATCATGTTATGAAGGTATTGCAGAGTGCCTAGAACTGTAATGTGAGTGAGTGGACGCTATAGAAAAGATAGTAATAATAATAATCTTCATCATCATCATCATAATCTTAATCATGATAATAATAACACTATCCTCTCCACTCTCGCTCTTTCTTTCCCGCTCCCCCTCTGTCTCTCCCACACTCTATCACTCACTCTTTCTCTCCTTCTCTCTCTTCCCCTTCAAATCCGTCTATTTCTTTATTGGTTGTATACGTGTCTGCTTATATTTGTTAGCTTTTATCTAAGGAGCGTATGTATGGCTATGCACGTGTATTGATATTAACATTATTATAGTTATTGTTATTGCTGCTGTTATTGTTATAGTTATTAATTCATTTATTTATGAACATGTTTCTTTCAAATCTGTTCTACAGTTCACAACACTGAGTCTCTTCCTCACCCCCCCCTTCCCTCGCTCTCTCTCTCTCTCTCTCTCTCTCTCTCTCTCTCTCTCTCTCTCTCTCTCTCTCTGTCTCTCTCTCTCTGTCTCGCGCGCGCTCTCCCTCCCCCACACACATATGTATCAGCAATGATGTCTCTTTCGCCCAACTAATCTCCCCACTGTTTTTCTTGTTTCCCTCCACAGCTGGACATGTACAGCCTTGGAATCACCATGTGGGTGCTTATCTATAATCGACTCACAGTCGACTTCGACCCGCTAGCCTCGACGGACAACTGCAGCAACATAAAGGAACCTTACAGGAGGATCCTACTCCAACTGCTGCATGAGGAACCCCGTCAACGCTGGAGTGCCGCGGATTTGTTGAGGTTCAGCGCATGGAATTCTCTCCGCGCACCACAGCAGCTGAGCACCCACTAGGACCCCCGAGCACCTTTGGATTTGGACTTCATCCTGACGACCACCCTTGGATTTGGACTTCATCCTGATGCTCAACTTTAACGCCAGTACAGAAGTGTAAGTAAGTCTAGTAAGTCTGTATTTCGAAGGCTGGAAGTTAGACTTTGACAAACGTCATTTTGCTATTTGATGTTTGTTGGAGCCTTTCACTCAGTCATTGATTTGTGTATTTGTTTGTTGATTTTCTTTTGTGTTTTTGTAATTTCACCCATGCGTCCCTTTGTCATGCTCTGAGTCCTCAGACGCAGCCCCCCCCCCGCCCACAGACAGGGGAGGTCAGTCTTATGACCTCAGTTCCATCTACCTGGGCGAAGTAGGGGACTGGCCAGTCTTGACTGACGTCACTCAGACAACATCGACATGGGCCGACTGGTGACGTGTTGCTCTTGTGGAAGGAGCGAGCACACTCACTGGAGGAAAGCTTGGGTTTTTTGGTGTTGCATGCGTGTTTGTCTTTGTTTGTAAGCATGTGTGTATTTGTATGTTTGTTTAATACTTGTATGCGTGGGTGTATTTGTTAATATTAGTGAGTGTATTAGCTTGTATATGTGAATGTGTTTGCTTGTGCGTGTGTGTATGAGTTTATGTATGCACGTGTTTTTCTAATCATTTCATTCTATAACTAGATAAGACGCCTTAGTTTTGGTTGTTAAGGTAGGATGTGCACCAGTCTCTAGTATCTAATAGTCCCTCTTTACTGTATTGTTAACCCCTTCTCTTGCTCAGGTGTAAGCACGCAAGTTTCATACCAGTCCAAAGGGATATATTTCAGTCTTTTCAATAATTGGGATTTTAAAGGAATTCGTTTAGAGAGAAGGAAATATTTGTATTTGTTGTTTCTTGGGGAAGGAGGAAGGTGGGGAGGGGGGAGGGAGGTGGGTTCAGTGAGGATGCTAAGCGGGAGAATTTTTTGTTTCAAACTTGACGTCTGGTAGTCTATGAGATAGACTGAGGGCCAGAGGGGAACTGGCTCTTCTTATCTCTAAACGAAAGGTGTCAAGTTAAGTTGTTGTTATAGTTAAAGTATTGGGGTAGAGTTTTCTTGACTGGCTATAGACTCGCGTGCTTTCATTGTGAGCCTCCTTCGTTTACTTGGCCCCGCCCCGTAGAGTAGAATAACACTAACCAAAGGTCACATGTAGCTGAGACTGAGTGCACAAAGTTTGGGCCATTTTCGTGTGACCGCTAAAAACTGTTAGGTCGTTGTCTCCATTAGGGAGTGGGAATGAGGGAGATGCCCACCTCGTGACTCATTTGGAGCAGAGGAAATTAGGTATTAAAAGAGTTTCAATTAACCTTTTACCTTTCCAGTTGTTCTGTGATGTATGCTGTGTATAATGTGCTTTAATTTGATAGGAACTCAAACCTCATACCAGTCGAGTAGGTTTGAGTTCATGTTATTATTTCATTTCCTTTTTTATTCAACTTTCATTAATTCATTTATAGATTGATTGACTGATTTATCTATTTATAAATTTGTTTGCTCATTAGTTTGTTTATTTTTTTGTTTGTGCATTTGTTTGTTTTTGCTGCTCTTTATGATCATATATATGTATAATTATTAATGCATGCATTTATTATCATTATTTTTACGATTATTATTACTATTGCTATTACTACTACTATTATTATT
>NW_004797641.1:445105-446443 GCF_000002075.1 Aplysia californica | reverse complement strand
AGAGAGAGAGAGAGAGAGAGAATGGTTATAATACGTGGATTGTTTCTTTTTATACCATATCCAATATGAAAATGCAGTGTTGTATACCTTAAAGTAGTAGCCTTTAAAACGGCAAAGGAATGAAGGAGAAGGGAAGGAATGTGGAGAATTAGGGAGACAGCAGAATGGAAGAGAAGGAAATCGGAAGGAAAAGATTCCAAAGGAAGCGCAGACAGGCAGGAAATGGGCTGAAGCGCGGACTCGCTGTGCAGACGATAGCCTCCCTTTTCTCATACAAAACTGAACCCCCGTCTTCTTGCCAGGCAGGGAAAATCGGGTGATCAAAATGACATCCAATCCATATTTATTTATTGCCTGATTACCGAGGTGGGATCAGGACATGCAAGACTCTTCCTTCCCCTCCAAGGGACTGGGCGATTTCTAAGGAAAGGGAAATTACTGACACGAAAGGAGTTTTGAACGTGGGAGAGGGAGAGTGACCGGACTTGGAAGTAATTCATTATGTTTTTGCGATGCTCATAATGGAAGATCACTGAGTGCATGGCTTGGCACCAAGGAAGTTATGTATAATTTGTTCTAAGGTCTTTGGTTGGTGCCAGTACCTTTAGGTTCTTGGATGACTTGGTCGAACTTAACAGCGAGTCCGGAGAGATGAGGATATTTCGATTTTATCGACAGCAAAAGCAGTATCTTGCACATCCCGAGTTCTCCAGGTGAGGCTCCCCCCTTAAAGAAGTAAAATGTACTTAATTCTCATGTATATAAAGGGTCGAAACTGTCTAGGCAGCCACCCATTGTCGTGGAGAAGCGTGGCCATCTCAGACAGGTGACTGTCTGACAGTGTCCTTATATTTTAAATTTTAAAATACACAAGGGAGAAAATGGGAAGTGGCCGTACTTGAACAGATGACTGTCTTATAAGGTGGTAATTACGGCAGGTTTGACCTTTTATTAAATGTTGGTGTTTTTACGCCCCCATTGACCCCGGGGCTACCACGGACTGAGAGGGATACAACCTCCCTGCAGAAGTACGAAGAAATTCGATAAAAGTTTTCTCTACTCGGGAAACAAACTCGGGTCCTCTGCGAAGCACCTAACCACTGCACTACAGCAGTCGCTTCTCGGAATGTGTATAGAATGAAAGACTCAGATGTATGCGTGTGAAACAAAATATAACAGTGATTTATAATATATATTTTCGCCCGCATCGACATACTTTTTAGATCAGTTAAGGGGCAGGCTGTTATAAACTGCCTGCCATGATCAACTCAGGTTGAGAGGGACACAACATCCCAGCAGACAAGTAGATATTTTACTCCCATTTAACACCCCCAACCC
>NW_004797641.1:439371-443472 GCF_000002075.1 Aplysia californica | reverse complement strand
GGGAGGCGTAGGATGGGTGGATAGGTGAAAGGATCGATGAAGTCTAAGAGAGACCCTTCTAAGGACGATATAATGATCCCCCAAAAACATCTATCCCACGTCCAACAATTAGAATTCCCCTCAACACTTTTCGGCATTTGAGGACGGAACAAGTAAAGATAAGTAACGTATCCTGCTGGTGTAAGATTTAGTTTGAATCCCCTAGGACACTTAGTTAAAAACTGTCAAAGGACGTAATATTATCATTTCCGATCAGCTGCAGACCAAACGCAACGATTGCGCAGATTTCGAACCATCATAGATAAATTAGATAAATTAGAAAAACTAATTTGCATATTTATTTTATAGTATGCATTTTGTGGTTTGCCTTTTAAAGTTTCAGATAAAAGAAACAGATTAGAGAAACCTACATGAATAAAGACATTTTACATTTATCTTGTTATGTGTCACCATGAGGTAAAATCAGGCGCTCGTCAATTTTTGGGCATGTGGAGTTATTGGTACGTCGAGTGCTTGTAGGCCTACTTCAAAACAGTGTGCCTTCAAGCGTTGTTAAATTACCAGAATGCGAGTCTTCAGTGAGTTAAAACACGGGGTTGTTCAGAGTTTTACGGCACTTGCAACACACCAAGGTCATGTAAGCGATGAAGATTAGAGGTGTTGCAAGAGAGTAACACTAACAAACACAAAAAAGAGGAACTATTTTGACGACAGATATTATAGGAAAAAAAGAGCAAACAACAGCAGAGAACCGGCTGAAGTAAGGTAAAACTCGGGTGGTTCAGAAAGTTTCCATGGCTTTTCCTTTTACTTGGCTCACGTCACTCTGATATAGACTAGACGTGAAATACCTTTACCGTGTTAGTAGGTGCGTAGACTTAGTAGATTGCATCATGTATTAGTTTGTTTCATTCTTTTTGTGTTCTTCGTCTCGTTCCTTGTGCTCTTATTCTTGTTTATATTCTTGTTCTTGTTCTTATTCTTGTTTTCTTTTCTTTTTCTTTTCTTTTCTTTTCTTTATATTATTATTCGGGTTGGGGTCCTATTCTTCTTTAGATACACCAGATACATTGTATATCATGTTTTATCAAGCCTCTTGTTTTTATCAAATACGACATTTTATAATATTATGTTAATATTATCTCAGTAGTTCTGCAGTGGTTTAATAGGATAAGAGTGTAGAAGTATGTGGTTAGCAGGTTCTCTGGTGTGGTTTGCTCCTTCTTTCCGATCATAATCTTCCCTCATTTTTGTGTTTATTACTCTCTAGCAACAACTCTAGTCTTCATCACTGACTTGACCTTAGTGTGTTGCTACTGCCGTAAAACTCTTACGAAAACTAAGAAAAGAGTGTAGGAAATTAAATGCATAACTAACGTAATGCGATCAGTTTAAAATCATGATTCTTGAAAATGTTACTGTGAGTTTTCTCCTCCCCTTCCCCCTTTGCAAGTTTTACCTCTGCACCTTGTGAAAAGCCATTTCTCCCCTGAAGTTATCTTGATCTAGATTGCTTCCCGCGTTGATTTCCATCTCAAAGATCTCTTTGCGAATGCGTGAATATATTCCAGAGCTAAAAGGGCTTGGCACCAAGGTTAAAAACTAATAAAATTACTTTGAAATGTTATTGGCTTCCATGAAAACTTGAACTCACACCCCCCCCCCCCCCCAGAAAAAATATCTTTGGAATTATAAATCTCAATTGTCCAGGGTGGAATGGAAATATGTTGTATATTTATTTTTCTACAGCAATTATGGATTGCATAACTGAACCAAACGTTTAGATCTAATTACAGTCAAACCTCGTTGTATCCCGCTCCTGTTATACCACCAGCCCTGCTTACCAACAGGTTTTGTCAATGTATGAAAAGGAACCCCTATAATAATATACAAATATTGAATTTGCCCCTCTACACCGCCATCCACCAACTGTCTGAGTTGCACTGTCCTTATTAAACTAATGTAAATTTGCTTCGTTTTACCGCCAGTAAATTGCCCACTAGAGGTACACACTACACTTCGTCATGGCACACACTCGGTGGTCGCTTCATAATCTCTTTCCCACGCACGTCTCCGTGAGCTCAGTCTATTTCTTATTCTTGTTGGCAATTTGCATCTGATTTGCACTGATAATTAAAATGCTATTATGTTCAGACTTTTGCCCATATTTATTATTTTAAAAAAATGAAATGAAAGTTTTAAATCGTTTAGAGAAACTTTACAGCAACTACGTCAGTTCGGCTTACCGGCAAAATATCTAGAGTCGCTAGACATCAGCACGATGACCCAAAGGGTGGCGACCGCCCGTGAGGCTTTAATATTGAGGGCTCAGGCTTTAGTATACTTTATTATGACAGGTCTAAGGCGACCCAAGGACTGAGGAGTATTGAGGAAAGAGACTGTACGCCCACAGAGTCCTAGACCGTGTAGGCTGGCTTGTACTGTACGTCTACAGAGTCCTAGACACGTGTAGGCTGGCTTGTTGTAGTTTAAATTTACGTAAAGTATAGCGGGAGCTTCACATGTAATTGGCTGCTACTCATTTCCTCCTCAGAAATTACGCAAGACAGATCTAGATGAGGCAAGACTGGCTACAGATTGTCTCTAGTCTCTACCAATCTGCCACTAGTCAAGATGGCTATCGGTGTTATCCTGTTATACCGCCAGTCCTTGTGTGCGCGGTGACTAGCTGCCTCATAAAACTATTTAGATTGGGTCGAAGAGGACGTAAAAACTCCTACTTAAAAAAAAAAGAACTAGAAGCAGTTCCCCGGTCTCTGAAGGGTAGGAAAGCTGGGAAGAGTATCAGATTACAAGGCCTGATTTATATGTGTCACGACACGGTGGAATCGGGCGCTCGTCAGTTTCTGGGCATGTGGGGTTATTGGTACCACTCTAAAGCTTGTTCTTTGTCTTGTTTTTTTTAATGAAAAAGAACAACATCTGTTTTGAATAAAAGTCGAGATATGTATGATTGAAGGAGGTGGGGTCGCCAGATGTCAGAGATAAAATTAATGAGAAAATGGCTGCCAGAGTTTGGTACTTTCACAGTTTGAGTGTCCACGGAAACTTTTAAATTTTACGTTTTGGGTGACTTTGGTCACGCTTATTAGTAAAATTCACATAAAAACGCATTTTTTAAAGAGAAAGATTTTTATCTGATATATCATTAGAGGTGTTGATAAAAAATAAAAATAAAAACTGCCCTACATGCAGAAAACTATCCATTTCTTTAATTTCATCATATTATTTACATGAGAGTCTGATTTCACTACGATGCAACACACAATTATTCATAACCCTTTCAACCAGTGAACAGTGAGTCCAGTGGGCAATTTGATCCAAGCTGTGCATAAAAATAAGCAATCATGGTAGTGTGCATATGATTGTCCGTAATCCAAGCTGAATGGTGTGTAGATTTCATGGCATTGATTCAGAAGAAACCATAAAATGACGAATACCTCGTAAAAGGAATTGATTGTATTGGATACTTTGATATGCCTTCGTTTTATGGTAAACGATACAAAGTAGGGTAGTTAAATTACAACTCTATCTCTTATGGCATATAATAAAATGGATATAGATCTAACTTAATGTTATTCCATAAAATGCTTATTTTATATTTATAACACCCACACTCCGAAGTCTGTGTTTTTATTTGACACATTAATTTTAACAAATTCTTTTCTATTAAGGAGAGCTTTTGTTTTCGCTTTCCTCCTTTGAAACGTCCTAAATCAATGTCTTCACAAAATCGTCAGTCAGTTCCAAAGCGTCGACATCTCCCCCCCCCCTCCCTCCAGCGTCCCAGACCACTCTGTTGGCGTCCCTTGGTAGTTTTTAACCTCCTTCTGGTAGTAAAGAGCTCTCTTCCGGCTTCCTTTCCGTGGCTAATGCAATGCGCATGTCAGAAGCGGCGCGCTGAAAAAATACGCCAGCTCTACACTGGGTCGACGTGGGAGGTAAAGAGCACAGATCTCAAGCGAGGGGTAGTGATGGACTGGTCTCTACTAGCCAATCATCGCTTCATTGATTAGCCAATTATAGCCTTTTGCAGACCAGTCAACTTCTCTGTGATACCCCTTCTGCCCTCCCCTCTCT
>NW_004797641.1:437756-439271 GCF_000002075.1 Aplysia californica | reverse complement strand
TGAACCAAACGTTTAGATCTAATTACAGTCAAACCTCGTTGAATCCCGCTCCTGTTATACCACCAGTCCTGCTTACCAACAGGTTTTGTCAATGTATGAAAAGGAACCCCTATAATAATATACAAATATTGAATTTGCCCCTCTACACCGCCATCCACCAACTGTCTGAATTGCACGGTCCTTATTAAACTAATGTAAATTTGCTTCGTTATACCGCCAGTAAATTGCCCACTAGAGGTACACACTACACTTTGTCATGGCACACACTCGGTGGCCGCTTCATAATCTCTTTCCCACGCACGTCTCTGTGAGTTCAGTCTATTTCTTATTCTTGTTGGCAATTTGCTTCTGATTTGCACTGATTATGAAAATGCTAATATGTTCAGACTTTTGCCCATATTTATTATTTTAAAAAAATGAAATGAAAGTTATAAATCGTCTAGAGAAACTTTACAGCTACTACGCCAGTTCGGCTTACCGGCAACATATCTGGAGTCGCCAGACATCAGCACGATGACCAAAAAGGGTGGCGAGCGCCCGTGAGGCTTTAATATTGAGGTCTCAGGCTTTAGTATACTTTATTATGACAGGTCTAAGGCGACCCAAGGACTGAGGAGTATTGGGAAAAGAAACCGTACGCCCACAGAGTCCTAGACACGTGTAGTCTGGCCTGTACTGTATGTCTACAGAGTCCTAGACACGTGTAGGCTGGCTTGTTGTAGTTTTAATTTACGTATAGTATAGCGGGAGCTTCACATGTAATTGGCTGCTACTCATTAAGTGAGGCAACGTGGTGGAATCAGGCTCTCGTCAAAATAATCAAAGTGAAGAAACTTGCATTTTTTCTGCAGGTTTGTGAATTTTTATCAGCATTTTTAAAAAATGGCTCAACACCTTTCATGCCCATTAAAGAACTCATTTCTAAGTGGATTTTTCTGAAAAACGTTGATAGAGGGCACAAAAAATTTTAATATTCATTTACCACGGACTCTTAAACTAAGGAAATAACAAATCTTTGGCGGTCATTTTCTCACTAATTTTACCTCTAAAAATAGGTGACCCCCACCTCCTTCATTCACAAATATCTCGACTTGTATTCAAGACAACTGGATATTTTTTCCATCCAAATAAAGGCAAGTGAATAAGCTTTAGGATGATACCAATAACTCTACATGCCCAAAAATTGACGAGAGCCTGATTCCACCACGCTGCCTCACCTTTCCTCCTCAGAAATTACGCAAGACAGATCTAGATGAGGCAAGACTGGCTACTTATTGTCTCTAGTCTCTACCAGTCTGCCACTAGTCAAGATGGCAATCGGTGTTATCCTGTTATACCGCCAGTCCTTGTGTGCGCGGTGACTAGCTGCCTCATAAAACTATTTAGATTGGGTCGAAGAGGACGTAAAATCTCCTACTTAAAAAAAGAACTAGAAGCAGTTCCCCGGTCTCTGAAGGGTAGGAAAGCTGGGAAGAGTATCAGATTACAAGGCCTGATTTATATGTGTCACGACAC
>NW_004797641.1:429223-435843 GCF_000002075.1 Aplysia californica | reverse complement strand
ACAATGATAATAATAATAATGATAATGGTAATAGTATATAATACATGTAGTAATGATGACATGAACGGCTTTGCGGGACAAGAGCAGGAACTAGTCAGCTTAGTAGACCGTCTTGAAAAGACCTCCACAGCCTACTGCACTGAAGTCAGCGCTGAGAAGACCAAACTGATGTCTAACAGCAGCAAGAACACCACAGTGGACATCCTAGTCAATAACCAGAAGCTTGAGATCGTACGCAGCTTCAAATACCTGGGTGCAATAATGACAGACGAAGGATCAAAACCAGAAATACTCTCCAGAATAGTGCAAACTTCAGCAGCAATGACAAAGCTGAAAACCATATGGAACGACAGAAATATCACCATCAGATCAAAGATCAGACTGGTGTGTTCCCTGTCAATGTTTCTGTATTGCAAGTGAATCCTGGACCTTGAATGCAGACATTGAAAGAAGGATCAAAGCGTTGGAGATGAGATGCTTCCGAAAAACCCTTGGTATATCACACAAAGATCACATCACTAATGATGAAGTCAAACAGCAGATCAAAAATGCAATTGGATCATAAGCCGACTTTCTCACTCTGGTCAGGAAACGCAAACTGCAATGGTATGGACGCATCACCCATATATCCGGCCTTGACAAGACGATCCCGCAAGGCACCGTCCAGGAAAAAAAAGGAGCAGAGGCAGACCGAAGAAGAGTTGGGAGGACAATGTCGAGGAATGGACAGGCCTGGACCCCAGAGACACGCACAGGAACGTTGAAGATCAGAAGGAGTGGAGGAAGCTGGTGGCCAAATCTTCAAAAACGCCCGTCGGACATCCAGTCTACGGGATAGGGGCAGAAATAATAATAATAATAATAATAATAATAATAATAATAATAATAATAATAATAATAATAATAATAATAATAATAATAAGAAGAAGAAGAAGAAGAAGAAGAAGAAAAAAGAAGAAGAAGAAGAAGGAGAAGAAGAAAAACACAATGCGGCTGCTGCTACTACTACTACTACTACTACTACTACTACTACTACTACTACTACTACTACTACTACTATAATAATAATATTAATATTAATAGCAATAATGATAATTAATAATAATAACAATAATAATGAGAGATGACAGGAACATTCCTCTGGAGTGGTATCCCGCCCACCGCTGATCTGAACTAAACACCCCAAATAATCTACCTTCAAAAAGATATATCGCTACCCTGGAATTGAAAAGTTTTAACTACTCAGTACATTGTACCTAGTTTTGAGAAATTTGAAGTCAAAAGTTATGAATTTTACAAGAACATCTGTAAGTTTTTTCGAATGCAATTTTTAAATACGTGTATCTTGATATCGTCTCCAAATAATCTTACATTTTTGAAAGAGCAGATTGAACATTTATTCGGTCTCCGATCTCATGGTCTTAGTAAGTCAAATGTCAGAAAGAACGTTGTAATTCCAAGGTAAAGATATGTACTTACTTTTACTTTTTCATCCTCTGTTGCCGTTAAGCATCGAGGGGAGATGCAGTTTTCTATGGTATGCCAGCTCCGCAGCTCTCTCTTTTGTGATATTATGTTTTCTTAGGGTTTCCTTGACACCCTCGATCCACCCTTTGCGTGGCCTTCCTCTTCCTTTATAGCCTGAGTGCTTGATGTTGTAGGCTCTCAAGGCTGGCTGGTCAGGTGACATGCGAACAGGTGGCCAAACAATTTTATCCTCTGTCTTTCCATGTAACGCAGGCAGGACTCAGTGCCGATAGCTGCTCTTACTTCTTCATTTCTTTGCCTGTCTCGTGTTAATATGTGAGGCAGCGTGGGGGAATCAGGCTCTCGTCAATGTTTGGGCATGTAGAGCTATTGCTATCATCTTAAAGCTTGTTCATTTGTCTTTATTTGGGTGAAAAAATATCCATTTATCTTGAATACAAGTCGAGACATTTGCGAATGAAGGGGGTGGGGGTCACCTGTTTTCAGAGGTAAGATTAGTGAGAAAATGGCCGCCAAAGATTAGTAAATTTCCTTAGCTTAAGAGTCCGTGGTAACTGAAAATTTACATTTTTTGAGCCTTTAATCCACGTTTTTCAAGAAAATCCCTACAGAAATGATTTCTTTAATGGGCATGAAAGGTGTTGAGCCAAAAAACAAAAATTTGATAAAAATTCACAAACCTGTGGAAAAATGCAGGTTTCTTCACCTTGATTATTTTGACGAGAGCCTGACTCCACCACGCTGCCTCACATATGTTGTGGACGTAAAATCGTATCGTCTGTTGCTTCACTGAATTCACACAAATCGTATGGGAGACAAGCCAGGAGCCAGAAGGCCGAAGAAGTAAAAGCTTTTATGTTGGCCAACAAGGCGACCGATGAACGGATACGATCTTCTTAGCTTAATCTGTCTCGCTTGTTCTTCGTGGACTCCGAACAAGAAGCATGTAAATTAATCTTTAGGACGTTTAGTGGTTCAAAGATTAGCGTATATGTACTCAAAATACACTCTGGTAAACTCTTGTTATTATAAAGGCATGTGCTCAGTATGCTGATCTGTCTTGCTTTAAAATGTTATTTTGTTTGTTAATATTTTTTAAAGGAAACTTAAAGGCAGGGATCGATAAAGGAAACGATTTAACTGTAAACATTAAGGCACAATTAAGATCATTTATGAGGCAGACTTCCGACCCTGCCTGTCAGGGCCAACCCGAGCAGATAGACAGAGATACTTAAAAAAAGAAAGTCTTCCTATTCGGGAATCGAACTCAAGTCTCCCGTGTACAACAGCGAGACGCCTAACTGCTATGCCACAGATGCCGGTGCATACATTTTGAGACCTTAGAAACGTACACGCATTTTAAATATGCTTTTAGGTGCTTGGAGATTTACACGGGAGGCTAGAATGAGTATGTAGTATCTTCTAAATTATGAATTTGAATGATCTTTGGGGTACTCGTCGGTGTCGGTGGCCTAGTGGTTAGGCTCTCGGACTCGCAACCGTAAGGTCGTGGGTTCGAATCCCGTCAAGGGCCCGACGTTGTGTCCTAGTGAAAGGCACTTCACACGAATTTTCCTCACTTCACCCAGGTGGGAATGGATACCCGGCTATAGACAGCGAAAGATCTTGTCAGTTTGTTAGTGTTTGAGCGCTTATTCGGCTGCTTGCACTGTATGCTTCATGGGAAGCTGAGAATGATTCGGAGTGTTCTATGGTCTGCTGGGGTAATAATATAGTGTAAAGCGCATAGAGTCTGCTGCTGAGCGGGGATATGCGCTATACAAATGCTATCTATTATTATTATTATTATTATTATTATTATTATTATTATTATTATTATTATTACTCGTCAATCTGGGTGATCTGCAATACTGGTCGCGGTGGGGATCACCCGGGTCGGGACGCCATAATAATAGAGCCTATTTATTTGATATCCCGCTCGTTAAATACACGATATAGGTGGGCGGTACTAAAACTCCAGACAGAGTTGGCTTTAATGTGTGTTACAGGAAGGTTAACTTTGTAAATGGTAATAACAGCATTTTGTATATTCACATATCCATGCTCTACAGCATGTGCTATGAGCTTTACAACTTACCATTATATCTCTTTGACAAAGGGAAAAAAATAGATAAAGAATGGCAGTATAATATAGTGTAAAGCGCATAGAGCCTGCTGTTGAGCGGGGATTTGCGCTATACAAATGCTATCTATTATTATTTTATTATTATTATTGCTTAGGATTTTGTTCAGCAGACATTCATTTCCGCAATACGCGTATCACTATCACCCAAGTTTCTTTTTTTATGGAATTACCTCTAAATATTGTAATCTATTGTTTGTGCTTTGGGCACGTAAAACTAAAAACATTAATTACATTAAAAAGGCTTAAGAAGTTTCCCGCGTATCTTAGGAGCCAAAAAGTCGAAGAGTCATCATAACCAGACCGTCTTCTTTTGCACATGTCAGATGTGGAGCAGGCATTGACGATCATGGTACCTACACTTATATGTGACCTATTATAAAAAAAACCGCATACTGAAACAAAATCAAACAAAAACCAGCCCCCTTCCTAAAAAAAAGAAGAAAAAAATATATTAAAAAATAATGGCAGCCCATTCTATCCTGTTGTAAGTCATCGTGATTAGCAGTAAGATAATGTTATAGCAAGGAAAACATAATAAAACTCCATACACTAACTGCCCCGCATGAGGATCGACTTTTGTCTTCTTCGTGCAATGGCAAAGAGCCTTACCTAACAATACCAGTGTCTAAATTATAGGGACTTCGTAAGTTTGTACCAGTCGACCAAACCCATTTCCCCTCTGCTCTTTCATTCTGTTCTTCTCTTAAAATAAACCCTTTGTTGCATAATGTCCAATATTTTGGGCATTTAATGAGGTCGCCTGAGTAAAAACAGAACACTGTCACAGAGCCTAGATTTCTTTCATAGAATTTTACTGCACTCAATAGCACTTTTTATTTTACCCAACCAAGGACAGCTACTTTGATCCACTTTTTTCTCCCTAAACTTCATCACGATGGAGAGGACTCGGAGCTCAAAATAACAAAAGAAGAAGATGGAGCCTCCACCCCAAGAGTGGGAACAATTTATGAGGAGCTGTTCCAGAGAATTGGGGCAACACTGGAAAATCGGGGGACCAACACTGAAACATTTTCTGATGTGTACATGCATGTAAGCTTATGGATCAATAGTAAAACATGGTTTATTATAAAAAGTGAATTTTGTTTTTCTTTTATTCCGCATTAGACATACCCTGGCTTTCTTTATCACTGTTCAAGTGTATTATTTCCTTACTATGAGATCCATCAGTTCCTGAATGACTAAAATTTAGTGTGTTGTTTTTTTCATATACACAGACATCTTATTTGGATACAAAGTGGAACCATGGGTAGCCAGGACACATAGTGTCCAACATTTTGGGCACCTTATCACGAGGGAAAACCTCCCAGATTCTTAGCATCAAATTCATATTGGAAATTTCGACCCCCCCCCCTCGACCTCTCCAAAGAATATTTGTGGAAAAAGGACCCCACGGTTATGAATGATATGCCCGAGACAGGTCATATGCTCATTTGGACATTCTCGGTCGATTCCTTCATACTTCAAGCAACAAAGGGTTTAACACCAAATTTGATCTAAATTGTGTAGATGGAAACCTAAAGACACCTATAGAAGAAGAAGAAGAAGAAGAAGAAGAAGAAGAAGAAGAAGAAGAAGAAGAAGAAGAAGAAGAAGAAGAAGAAGAAGAAGAAGAAGAAGAAGAAGAAGAAGAAGAAGAAGAAGAAGAAAAAGAAGAAGAAAAAGAAGAAGAAGAAGAAAAAGAAACAACAACAAAAATCAAACGAATAACTACAACAGCAATAACAACAACTACAACAGCAGTAACAACAACAAAAAACAAACAAACAACAAAAAACCCTACAAAACCAAAACACCCGCCCAACAAAAAAGAAAAAGAAGAAAGAGACCCAAACAATCCCAAATACAAAACAAAAAGCAAAACCCATTAAGTTACGACCCAGAGACTGTGCGTCCTTATGCATGGTCATTTTTTGTTGAGGATTAGACTGAAGAGGGGGAATGTTTTCTGGAGCGAGATCCCATCTCCCCTCTGGTAGCTTACTATTCATACATCGTTGTGGCACTTCGACTAAGCTCAATAAAATAGTGTCCTGTTGCAACTGGTCCCAACCATTGAGACCTGATTTTCGACTTAAACAAGAAAATGGGGTTTGCTGAAAAATGAAGCAATGAATAATATGATGAAAAAATGCTGTAGTGTAAAATCAGCAAGAGCTGCAACGACAAAAATAGCAACACAATAACTCAGATGTAAAGGCTTTAGGGGAAAATGTGTGTTTTAGCATTCCCCTTTAGAGTCACAACAATATTTCTGAATGCATAATGAAAGAAGAGTAATACGCAGATGTCTGTCGTATAAAAGAAGTATCATCAAAACAAACACAAATCCAACAAGCAACAACAAAAAACAATACAGCAATCCTCCCCCCTCCCACCGCGAATTGCCGCATCCTCCCACGCAAATAAAACCTCAATAAAATCAACAAAAACAAACAAAACCAAACCCCGATCTCAAAACAAAACTCGAACCTACTTAACACAAAAAGACACATAAAAAAAAACTTGGCCCGGTGACGTATGCGTGGGAGAAGGCCATTTCGTTTGACCGGGCAGCAGGGCAGAGAATGCTGTGGCAGACGACAAGCTTGTTATCGAACTTGCATATCTCATGCACATGTCTACAAAGTCAAAACGATTCCTGCTAAGTTAGATCTAGCATGTACGTGTAAAAGGACAAAATGCTTTCCGACGTAAAATTATAAAACATGCTTAGCATGTTTTTTTTAGTATTCACCCCCCCCCTCCTTTTACATACATTTTTTATTTTGCTCTTTGTATTTTTCAGTTTTATTGATTGATTGATTGATTGATTGATTGATTGATTGATTGATTGATTGATTTATTCATTCAATTATTTATTCATTTATTCTTTCTTTAATTCATTGATTCATTCAATCATCCATTCTTTCATTCATTTACTTATTCATTTACTGATTTATTTATTTACTTATTTACTTATTTTAGA